>NW_024081872.1:0-117666 GCF_003009895.1 Hyaena hyaena | reverse complement strand
TGTATAAAAATGCAACCGATTTCTGTACATTTATTTCGTACCCTGCAACTTTGCTGAATTCTTGGATCAGTTCTAGTAGGCTTCTGGTGGAGTCTGTCGGATTTTCTATGTAGAGTATCATGTCATCTGCGAAAAGTGAAAGTTTGACTTCTTCTTTGCCAATTTCTATGCCTTTAATTTCCTCTTGTTGTCTGATGTCTGATGCTAGGACTTCCAGCACTATGTTAAACAACAGTGGTGAGAGTGGATATCTCTGTCGTGTTCCTGATCTCAGGAGGAAAGCTGTCAGTTTCTCCCCATTGAGGATGATGTTAGCTGAGGGCTTCTCAAAGATGGGTTTTATGATGTTTAAGTAAGTTCCTTCTATCCCGACTTTCTCAAGGGTTTTTATTAAGAAGGGATGCTGTATTTTGTCAAATGCTTTTTCTGGATCTATCGACAGGATCATATGGTTTTTATCTTTTCTTTTGTTGATGGGATGTATCACATTGATTGATTTGCGAATATTGAACCAGCCCTGTAACCCAGGAATGAATCCCACTTGATCTTGGTGGATAATTCTTTTTATGTGTTGTTGGATTCGATTTGCAAGTATCTCGTTGAGGACTTTGGCATCCGTATTGATCAAGGATATTGGCTTGTAGTTCTCTTTTTTTTTTGCTGGATCTTTGTCTGGCTTGGGAATCAGAGTGATGCTGGCTTCATAAAATGAGTCCGGGAGTTTTCCTTCGATTTCCATTTTTTGGAATAGTTTGAGAAGAATTGGGATTAATTCTGTTTTAAACGTATGGTAGAATTCCCCACAGAAGCCATCAGGTCCAGGGCTCTTATTTGTTGGGAGATTTTTGATAAATGATTCGATTTCTTCACTAGTCATGGGTCTGTTCAGATTTTCCATCTCTTCCCGTGTGAATTTTGGTAGTGAGTGTGTGTTTAGGAATTTGTCCATTTCTTCTAAGTTGTCCAATTTGTTGGCCTATAATTTTTCATAGTATTCCCTGATAATGGCTTGTATTTCTGAGGAGTTTGTTGTAATAAGTCCATTTTCATTCATGATTTTGTCTATTTGGGTGCTCTCTCTTTTCTTTTTGAGAAGCTTGGCTAGAGTTTTGTCAATATTCTTTATTTTTTCAAAAAAACAACTCTTGGTTTCATTGATCTGTTCAATTGTTTCTTTGGTCTCTAGGTTTATTTCTGCTCTAATTTTTACTATTTCTCTTCTTCTACTGGTTTTTGGGTGCTCTTGTTGCTCTGCCTCTAGCTCCTTTAGGTGAGCTGTTAGATTTTGCACTTGCGCTTTTTCTAATTTCTTGAAATAGGCCTGGAGTGCAATGTACTTTCCTCTTAGGACTGCCTTTGCCGCATCCCATAGAGTTTGGATTATGTGTTTTCATTTTCATCTGTTTCCATATGTTTTTAAATTTCCTCTCTAATTGCCTAATTGGCCCATTCATTCTTTAGTAGGGTGTTCTTTAACCTCCATGTTTTTGGAGGTTTTCCAGACTTCTTCCTGTGATTAATTTCAAGTTTCAAAGCATTGTGATCTGACAGTGTGCATGGTATGATCTCAATTCTTTTATATTTATTGAGGGCTGCTTTATGTCCCAGTATGTGATCTATCTTGGAGAATGTGCCATGCACCCTTGAGAAGAAAGTGAATTCCATGGCCTTAGGATGTAGAGTTCTAAATATATCTGTCAGATCCATCTGGTCCAATGTGTCATTCAAGTCCATTGTTTCTTTAGTGATTTTCTGTCTGGTTGATCTCTCCATTGCTCTAAGTGGAGTATTAAAGTCCCCTGCTATTAGCACATTCTTATCTATAAGCTTTTTTCTGTTTGTGATTAATTGTTTTAGATATTTAGGTGCTCCCATATTTGGTGCGTAGACATTTATGATTGTTAGTTCTTCCTGATGGATGGACCCTGTAATTATTATGTAGTGCCCTTCTTCATCTCTTGTTATTGTCTTTAATTTAAAGTCCAGTTTGTCTGATATAAGTATAGCTACTCCAGCTTTCTTTTGACTCCTGTCGCATGATGTATATTTCTCCATCTCCTTACTTTTAATCTGAAGGTATCCTCCAGTCTAAAATGAGTTTCTTGTAGACAGCCAATAGATGGATTTTGTTTTTTATCCATTCTGTTACCCTATGTCTTTTAATTAGAGCATTGAGCCCATTTACATTCAGTATTATTATTGAAATATGTGGGTTTAGAGTCATTGTGTCCTTTGTGGGATTCATGCTTGTGGTGGTGTCTCTGGTATCTTGTTTTCCTTACAACATTTCCCTCAGAGAATCCCCCTCAAGATTTCTTGTAAGGCTGTCTTAGTGGTGACAAATTCTTTCAATTTTTGTTTATTTGTAAAGACTTTTATCTCTTCTTCTATTTTGAATGACAGGCTTGATGGATAGAGGATTCTTGGCTGCATATTTTTTCTGTTCATCACATTGAAGATCTCCTGCCATTCCTTTCTGGCCTGCCAAGTTTCAGTAGATAGGTCTGTCACCACTCTGATAGGTTTCCCTAAGTTGTATGTTAGGGCCATTTTCTGCCTAGCTGCTTTCAAAATTCTGTCTTTGTCCTTATATTTTGCCAGTTTCACTATGATATGTCATGCAGAAGATCGATTCAAGTTACGTCTGAGGGGAGTTTTCTGTGCCTCTTGAATTTCAACGTCTACTTCCCTCCCTAGGTTGCGGAAGTTCTCTGCTCTAATTTGTTCCAGGACTTCTTCAGCACCTTTCCTCTCTCTTCCTCTTCTGGGATTCCTATGGTACGGATATTGTTCTGTTTGATTGTATTGCTGAGCTCTCGAACTCTTGTTTCACGTTCTTGAATCAGGTTATCTCTCTTTTTCTTAGTTTCTTCTTTATCTATAATAATGTCTTCTGAATCACTTATTCTCCTTTCTGCCTCTTCAATCCGTGCATTGGACGCCTCCAGTTTATTATGTATCTCATTTATCGCATTTTTTAATTCATCATAAGTATTTTTAAGCTCCATGTTTTTTGCAGCCATAGTTTCTCTGATGTCCTCCATGTTTTTTTTCAAGCCCATCGATTAATTTTATGATTATTGTTCTAAATTCTTGTTCAGTTATGTTGCTTATATCTGTTGAGCGTTCTCTAGCTGTCATTTCTTCCTGGAATTTCTTTGGAGAAAAGTTCTCCCATTTTATCATTTTGGTTAGCTTTCTATCTCTTGTTAATTTTAAAAGTGTTGTACACTCGACCCCTGTGAGTTCTGCTGTATTAGAGAGGGCTCTTTGACTGTTCAGGGCCTGTCTGTTCTGGAAGTCTTCTTTGGATGGTGTCTCTTCGTTTCTCTTGTTGAGTGTTTGGTTATTTTGTTTCCCTACTGGTAGTGGTATTTGGGACTCTCCACCATGTGTAGTTTGGCTTGTTTCTTGAGTCAGCCTCTGCATTATTTTCCCAAGTTGATCAAATTATCTAATTTTGTTGGAGACCAGCTCCATCCGGGTCCAGAGGTCCCTAAAGGATGGACAGTGTCAACGAGGGAGGGATGAGAGAGGCCCGAGATTCTTTCTGATCACCAGGCAGGCATCTCCCAGGATATCGGAATCTTTTGTGTTAATTTCACATTGTACATGCCTCCATTATATCTGCCTAATATTATATGATACTATTTGCTTGCATATTTTCATCTATACAGACAATTGTGAATTAGTATTTTTATTTTGCATCTTGTAACAGGAGCACTGCCTAATATATAAAGGTGTGGGTATCTTAATCTTATGGTAACTCGGTAATCCAAAATCTTTGACTAATTTTCTAACTATATAAGGGAGTTAACTTACACTTTAAATGGTACCTTAGAAGGTACACAACATGAGTTAGTGATTTGTTTTAGAATCCATAATATTCAACATATCTGTAGATTGTATAGTCATTTCTGGACCTCCTCATGTCATTGGTTCTGTGGGTATGAATGGAATCTTTCATTTGTTTTTAGAAATACAGTTGAGAGGGTAAAGTTATATCTGACAATACGAGGTTGGCTTATCATTTTGACATTTTACTTTGTTACGGGATAGTTTTCCTTCTACATAAGGGATAGCATTCGCCAGTAGGTAGGAATTTTTTTCTTGCTCTATACTTCAAATAACTGTGCTTGCTTTGGCACCACATATACTAAAATTGGAATGATACTTCAAATAACTAAGAGAATGATGATAATTAGGTTATAATATAATCCACTATTGATCACATAACTTGTTTCACAGATAGAGAGATGATAGATGGATAAATGAATAGATGTTTAGATATATTTGGATATGCATATGTATACACAATGTATTATGTGTGTTAGATATTTATGTATAAAACCTCTTTTCATGCTCATAAGAACTTGGTGAGAAAAATAATACTATCTCTGCTTTATAAATGAGGAGCAAAGGTACACAGAATACCTAGTGTACCTTTAGGTAGTAAAGACCTAGTAAATTGTGAATCTGAAATAGACCTAGTAAATTGTGAATCTGAAGTACAAGCCCAAGACTGTCTCCAAAGCACATTGACTCAGATATAAATAATGCTGTAGCACAACTCTATGGGGAAAATAAAGAGAGAGAGAGATAACACTTAAAAAAAAAAGAGCAAAAAACGCTGTATCAAAATCTTGTCATGGTAGGATAAAATTTTTAGAGGGTAAATTGCCTTAAATCTTGTTTTAGGACTTTTTTTTAATTAAATGCAGAATATTTTAGGAATTCTATTAATGGTACACTTAAACAAACAAATTATATGACTTCTAGCCAAACATTCCTTATTGGATACATAAATTTCAACCTTGTTTAAATCATTACCACTTTTTTTTTTTTTAACTTTTAAGTCAACTCAGTTGCAAATACATCTGTAGGCTTTTTATAGTGATAGGAATTGGAAAGTAGAGATGGCAGCAGATTGAAATAATTATTTAACAAAATTTAAAATAATTACTTCTTTCTCTTTAACTCAAAAACATAATATATATTTTGTCTTGGGATGCTACCCAAATAATTGTCCTTACCATAGCCATGGATGTATAGAAAATTTACCATAAGAGAAAGCATTTTAGGAGACTAGCATATGAGATCATTTTGTATGTATTTGCATATGTGATCACAAGAATTTGGAATAATAAGAAGCTGAAAAAGAAGCTCAGGGTTATTAAGAAAAGTCCATCCTCAAAATATCCTTTGTGTAGATTCTGTAATGAACAGATATTAAAAACGTTTCAGACAGATGGAGAATCAATATTAACACTTCTGTAAAATATATAATTATCATAAAAAATTGTAAGAAAATTCATAAAGGCAACATTTCCTCTATAAATAAGCATTTTTGAGAATTCCATCAATCAGAAATTAATTATCATGATCTGAATTTCCTATGTGTTAGAGGAGTCAATAAATAACCACATTACAAACAAAAATAAATGAAAATGTCTGTGGTAAGTTATGAACATAACATAATTAAACACCATATGCACGCATGTAATTCAAAATTCATGAAAAATATTTCTGTGTCTAATGAAAAGGTGAAAATGTATTTTTAGTGTCCCCATAGGTTCAAAAACTTAGAATAAATCTAAAGTATTAGAATCTGAAAATATTAAGTGACACATTGTTTTGTGCAGCCATCTTCATGAATTATCTGAGCTAGATCTTTTGGGTAATTTGCTGCAGCTTCCACATCAGCACTTGCTGTGTTATCTTGTACTTTTATGTTATGGAGATGGCTTCTTTACCTAAATCTTATGAATTAACCTCTGCTAGCTTCAAACTTTTCTTCTGTGGCTTCATCACCTGTCTCAGCAGTTATAGAATTAAAGGGAGTTAGGATCTTGCCCTGGATTAGGCTTGGGCTTAAAGGAATGTTGTGGTTAGTTTGATCTATCCAGAGCCAAACTTTCTTCAGATCAGCAATAATGCTGTTTTACTTTCTTATCAGTTGTGTGTTTACTGGAGTAGCACTTTTTAATTTCCTTCAAGAACTTTTCCTTTGGGCTCACAGCTTGGCTAATTGTTTGGTCTATCTTGGCTCTCAATATGTTTTCCTCACTTTTGTAGTTAAAATGAGAGATGTGCAACTCTTCCTTTTACTTGGAAGTAAAGTAGGGTTATTACTTGGCCTATTCTAATATTGTGTGTCTTAGGGTATAGGGAGGCCAAGGAGACAGAGAGGGAATGGCTGGTCAGTGGAACAGTCAGAACACATAAAACACAACATGTATTGATTAATTTTGCTGTCTTATATGGGCATGGTTCATGGCACCTCAAAGCAATTATAATAGTAACATCAAAAATCACTAATCACAGGGGCACCTGGGTGGCTCAGTCGGTTAAGCGTCTGACTTCAGTTCAGGTAAAGATCTCATGGTTCAGGAGTCCGAGCCCCACATAGGGATCTGTACTAACAGCTTAGAGCCTGGAGCCTGTTTTGGATTCTGTGTCGCCCTCTCTCCCTGCCCTTTCTGTGCTCACACTCTATCTTACTCAAAAATAAATAAATATTCAAAAATTTAAAAAAATCACTGATCACAGATCTCCATAGCTAATATAACAACAATGCAAAAGTTTGAACTATTGTAAGAATTACCCATGACACAAAGAGCAAATGCTGTTGGACATGGCACCACTAGACTTGCTTTAATACAGGGTTGCCAACAAGTCTTAAGTTTGTGAAAATCTGTTGTATCTGTGCAGTGAGATACAGTCAAACACAATACAATGAAGTATGCCTGAAGTTATGTCATTTCCTCTTTGGTAAACATCTGAGAAGGGGGAGGGAGTAATGGGTAAGGAATGTAAATTTCTAGGGACTCTTTAATCAAGCTCTCTGGCAATCTTGTACTTCTGCACCACATCCCTGCCTTCTGTAATAATTGTTGTTCTCAGGGCCTTGTGGTTGCTGAAGTTTCATCGACCTATTTCATAAATATCTTACCTAGGAGGAAGTATTATCTTAGCATCTTGCATTACATTAATACAGTTATCACTCATCTACCTGCTATTTCCCAAAAATATATTGAAATTTAGAGTCATATTTAAAAATATTTCTTTAAACCTTTTTTTTTTTTAACTTTTTAAATGTTTTATTTATTTCTAGGAGAGAGAGAGAGAGACAGCGTGAGCAGGGGAGGTTCAGAGAGAGAGGGAGTCACAGACTGAAACAGGCTCCAGGCTCTGAGCTGGCAGTCAGCACAGAGCCCAATGCGGGGCTCGAACCCACGAACCACGAGATCATGACCTAAGCGAAAGTCGGACGCTTAACCGACTAAGCCACCCAGGCGCCCCAAAATATTTCTTAATCTTTATTTATTTTTGAGAGAGAGACAGTGTGAGCAGGAGAGTGGGAGAGAGAGAGAGAGAGGGAGTAACGGAATTTGAAGTAGGCTCCAGGCTCTGAGCTGTCAACACAGAGCCTGACACGAGGCTTGAACACAAAGACCATGAGATCATGACCTGAGCCCAAGTCGGATGTTCAACTGACTGAGCCATCAGGAACCCCTAGAGTCACATTTTATGTAATCACATTTATTAGGTATATAAGTTAAATACATTAAAATACACATATTTAAGAGTATAGTTTGGTGACTTCTGAAAAATATATAGTCATGTAACTATGACTGAGACACTACATAGAATATTTCCATCACACCAGGCATAGCTATGTGGTCAGTCACCATCCTCCACCCCAACATAAACAATCACCAGTTGTATATTATTATTCACTAGTTTTGTCTGCTTTAAAAAATCAAATTCTGGGGTGCTTGAGTCACTCAGTAGCTTCCTACTCTTGATTTTGGCTCATGGTTCATGGGATCAAGACAGCATTGGGCTCTGTGCTGACAATGTGGAGCCTGCTTGGAGTCCTCTCTCTCTCTCACTCTTTCTGTTTCTCCCCTGCTTGTGCACTCTCTCCTTCTCTCATTCTCAAAATAAATAACCATTAAAAATAAAATAGACTTTTATATTATGCATTCATTCTAATCTGTTTATTTTGTAAAGCAGAATGTTTTTGAGAAATGTCCATATTGTCTGTATCAGTAGTTCATCAATGAAACTTTTGAAAAACTTATAGATCTTTTCAATGCCATTGAAAAAGGTATAGGTACAATATCATCCTCCTCCCCCTCTACCTCCCACTCTCTATAAACAATTTCCAAGATCCTAAAAGCAGAACCATCTGAAGTAATAAGAAATATATTATATTACTACTTATCCTTGTTCTTCTTTCTGGATATGTTCCAAAATGAGGTAAAAGATTAAAAAACTGTGTCCAACACATCGAATTATTTAATTAACTTGGATGTAATTGATTTATATTAAAAACATGTATTTAAGTATTTGTAAAATGTACTTTTCATCACTACGAATTCATTGTTATCTATACTGACTTATTATTGAAAATTCTGAAAAAATTGACAGAAAAAAAATGGTTGTTGGTGAGAAGGAAGAGAAAGTAGATGGGAGATAGGAATAATTTATGCAGGGAAAATATTATAATTTTAATTATATAATTATATATTTTTATATAATTTTAAATATAATGAATATTAGCAAAATAGCATAGAACATAGAAATGATAGGATTTCTTACGTAACCTAGCATAATTTCTAGGAAAGAATTAAAAGAATAGAGAAAAATTTTCTTGAATTGCATTAAAAATGAACACACGACTATTACAAATTAATAAGGTTTCAAACTGACTTTGCATTTCAGTTTTACCTTTAAAATAGTTTGTAACATTAATAATGAGGCCCAATTGATTTGAAAATATAAGCAACTGTATTTGTTGTTCCTTATTTAGCTTCTGTCTGGCAGTATGTTACTCAAATAATAGGCTACAATAATAGGTAAAATTCAGATTGAAGTTAGTAAAAAGAAAGACTACTATCTGCTTGTAAGATCAATTTTCTGAAATTCGATATTTGTATGGTTTATAACATGCCCAATAATTGAGTATTAGTTAATAGTGAGTTAAGAAAATTGTCCTCCAGAGGAGGGGGCAAGATGGCGGAGAAGTAAGGAGCTCCGTTCTTGCACTCGCGCCCATACATCACACAGAAAAGATCTGAAGCCATTGGAAACCTTACAAAACCTGAGAGATTGGGAGAAAAAGGATGCAGAATCCACTGAGAAAGCCTTCTAACCAGACTCGGGCTCAGAGCACCCTGCAGGCAAGCCCCCGCCCATGCTCGTCATCCTCAACGGGAAAAACTGAGAGCTTTCCCCCTGAGATCAGGAACACGACAGGGATGTCCACTCTCACCACTGTTGTTTAACATAGTGCTGGAAGTCCTAGCATCAGCCATCAGACACCAAAAGGAAATCAAAGGCATCAGAATTGGCAAAGAGGAAGTCAAACTTTCACTCTTCGCAGATGACATGATACTCTACATAGAAAACCCGACAGACTCCACCAGAAGCCTACTAGAACTGATCCAAGAATTCAGCCAAGTTGCAGGGTACAAAATCAACGTACAGAAATCGGTTGCATTTTTATACACCAATAATGAAGCAACAGAAAGAGAAATCAAGAAACTGATCCCATTCACAATTGCACAAAAAACCATAAAATACCTCGGAATAAACCTAACCAAGGATACAAGAGATCTGTATGATGAAAACTATAGAAAACTTATGAAGGAAATTGAAGAAGACACAAAGAAATGGAAAAACATTCCATGCTCATGGATAGGAAGAATAAATATAGTTAAGATGTCATTACTACCTAAAGCACTCTACACATTCAATGCAATTCCAATCAAAATTGCACCAGCATACTTCTCAAAACTAGAACAAACTATCCAAAAATTTGTATGGAACCACAAAAGACCCCGAATAGCCAAAGTAATACTGAAAAATAAAACCAAAACGGGAGGTATCACCATCCCAGACTTCAGCCTCTACTACAAAGCTGTCATCCTCAAGACAGTATGGTATTGGCACAAAAACAGACACATAGACCAATGGAACAGAATTGAGAACTCAGAAGTGGACCCAAAAGTATACAGCCAACTGATCTTTGACAAAGCAGGAAAGAATATCCAATGGAAAAAAGACAGCCTTTTTAACAGATGGTGTTGGGAGAACTGGACAGCAACATGCAGAAGAATGAAACTAGATCATTTTCTCACACCATGCACAAAAATCAACTCAAAATGGATAAAGGACCTGAACGTGAGACAGGAAACTATCAACACCCTAGAGGAGAAAGCAGGAAACAACCTCCTTGACCTCCACCGCAGCAACTTCTTACTTGACACATCCCCAAAAGCAAGGGAATCAAGAGCAAAAATAAACTGTTGGGACCTCATCAAGATTAAAAGCTTCTGCACAGCCAAGGAAACAACCCAGAAAATTAATAGGCAACCAACGGAATGGGAAAAGATAGTTGCAAATGACATATCAGATAAAGGGTTAATATCCAGAATCTATAAGGAACTCACCAAACTACACGCCCGAAAAACAAACAACCCAGTGAAGAAATGGGCAGAAGACATGAACAGACACTTCTCCAAAGAGGACATCCAGATGGCCAACAGACACATGAAACGATGCTCAGCATCCCTCCTCATCAGGGAAATACAAATCAAAACCACACTGAGATACCACCTCACGCCAGTCAGAGTGGCTAAAATGAGCAAATCAGAGAACTCTAGATGCTGGCGAGGATGTGGAGAAACGGGCACCCTCCTACACTGTTGGTGGGAATGTAAACTGGTACAGCCCCTCTGGAAAACAGTGTGGAGGTTCCTCAGGAAACTAACAATAGAACTCCCCTATGACCCAGCAATAGCACTGCTAGGAATTTACCCAAGGGATACAGAAATGCTGAGGCATAGGAGCACATGTACCCCAATGTTCATAGCAGCACTCTCCACAATAGCTAAAACATGGAAAGAGCCTAAGTGTCCATCAACAGATGAATGGATCAAGAAGATGTGGTTTATCTATACCATGGAATACTACATGGCAATGAGAAACAATGAAATCTGGCCATGTGTAGCAACATGGATGGACCTTGAGGGTGTTATCCTAGCGAAATAAGTCAGGCAGAGAAGGACAAATATCATATGTTTGCACGTATAGGAGGATTAGGAGGAACTTGAAGGAGGAACAAGGGGGAGAAGAAGGGCGGAAATGGTGGGGGAAAGGGAGAGAGGCAAACCATGAGAGACTCTTGAATGCTGATAAAAACTGAGGACTGATGGATGTGGGGGGGAGGGGGGATGGGCATAGAGGAGGACACTTGTGGGGATGAGCACTGAGTGTTATGTGGAAACTAATCTGATAATAAACTATTAGTAAAAAATAAAAAAAATAAAAAAAATAAAAGAAAATTGTCCTCCAATTTCATTTTATTTTGAAGATAATTTCTTTCGGTTAGAAGCATTGAATATTTCCCAGATAATTTCCTTTCACCAAAAGATAAGAAGAAAGTATCTCACTCTGCTTAAATTGCCATAGGGCCACTTTTTTATGTATTGACTTTTACATTTTTGTTACAGTGCTTTGTTTTTTTAATTGTTAGTATATTATGAATAAGTAATGACATTTAGCTGATAAAACTTACATATGAAGTTATTACTACTAAGTAGGCTAAATTTGCATTTTTTAATTATTCAGGTTGCTTACAAATGTAAATGACATTTTAAGTATTAATGATATTGATGTGACTATGGTGCAATATTTTTTCAAAAGAAAATACCCCACTTATTTACAGGATGAGAAACGAGGGCTCTTAGAGCTGTTGTGGGTGTTTAGAATATTAAGATCTCAAATGTGCATGTGAAAGATTCATCAAGTATATCTTGTAAGAGATGGATGCATAAACACTTTATAGAGTTTTTACTTGAATAATTATTGCATTTCTTTAATTCAATACAATAAAACCTCCTTTCCCTCTTGATGACTCTTTCTTAAAAGACAATTTGGCCACTGAAGGGATATTTGCATAGCAAAGAAATAGCTCTATTAAAGTAAATTAAAATACTACTGATAGTGATGTCCTCATACCAGATTTATAATTTCACATTTTAGTCCAGCTGCACTGTGTTAAGAAAAAACTACAGAAGGCAAGATTACCTGAGTGAATACCAGTGAAGAGACTATTGTAGTGGTCCAGTTAAGAAATGATGATAAATTGAACTATGATTATGGCAATAGAAATGGCAAGATATGTCTGGATTGAAGAGGTGTTTGGGGAGTAAATCTGCACTCCTTGCCATATAAGCAAAGAGTAAAATAGGCAGATGTAAAATCAAGATTTCTGCCTCTGTAAAAATGCCATTGGAATCTTAATAGAGATTGCATTGAATTTATCCTTGGATGGCTTTTGGTTGTATTTACATATTTACATATTAAGTCTTCTACCCTATGACACAGGATAACTTTCCATTTATGTGTCTTCTTACATTTCTTTCATCAATGTCTTACAGTCTATTTCTTAAAATTAATTCATTAAATTTAAAAAATATTTCAACGTTGATGTTGTAGGTGATTTTCATTTTTTTTATTTCAAGTTTTTATTCAAATTCTATTTGGTTAGAACGCAGTGTAATACTGGTTTCAGGAATAGAATTTGGTGAATCATCACTTACGTATAATACCCAGGGCTCATTGCAAGTTCCCTCCTTAATGCAGGTCAAACACTTAGCACATTCTCCCCGCCCCTCCCCTCCAACAACCCTCAGTTTGTTCTCTAAAGTAAAAGTCTCTTATGGCTTGCCTCCCTCTTTTTTTTTTTTTTTCCTTCCCCTATGTTTATTTGCTGTGTTTCTTAAATTCCACATATGAGTGAAATCATCTGGTATTAGTCTTTCTCTGACTGACATTTCATTTAGCATCATTCTTTTTTGATGGCTGAGTAATATTATATTGTATATACCTATACCACCTCTTTTTTATCCACTCATCAGTTGATGGATCAGTTTTCGACATAATTTGGCTATTGTCGAAAATGCTACTATAAATGTCAAGGTGCATGTGCCCTTTCAAACCAGTACTTTTGTATCCTTTAGGTAAATACCTAGTAGTGTAATTGCTGGGCCATAGGGTAGTTCTATATTTAGTGTTTTGAAGAACTTCCACACTGTTTTCCAGAGTGGCTACACAAGTTTGCATTCCCACTAACAGGGTAAGAGGGTTCCCCTTTCTCCACATGCTTGCCAACATCTGTTGTTTTCTGTCTTTGTATTATAGTTCTTTAGACTAAACAAATAACTGGAAAAGAAAGAGGCACTTCAAGAATTCAAAACCTTATGTGGTAGAAATATATATAAATCTAAAGTAAAATGTAAGTCTTCTAATAAAGGCATGGTTTAAACCCCAATCACTGAATCATCTATTGATCACTGAATCCGTGGAAATAATTGTACCCTCGAGGCAGAGAAGCCTTTGATAAGAAGGTTACCTTTGACCCTTGGTTTTATTTATTTTTTAAAACAATTTTATTTATTTCTAGGAGAGAGAGAGAGAGACAGCGTGAGCAGGGGAGGGTCAGAGAGAGAGGGAGCTACAGACTCTGAAATAGGCTCCAGGCTCTGAGCTGGCAGTCAGCACAGAGCCCGACGCGGGTCTCGAACCCACGAACCCCGAGATCATGACCTAAGCAGAAGTCGACGCTTAACCGGCTAAGCCACCCAGGCGCCCCGACCCTTGGTTTTAAAGATGAGCAGCAGTATGAGAAAAGGTGAGAAAGCAATTTAAAGAAAGAAAGAATAGCATGTACAAGAACACAGACCGGAAAAAGGACAAGACATAGATCAAGGACAATAAATGTGGTTTGGGCTTAAGTTGTAAAGTATTGTGAAGCCAGCAAAAGTACCACACACCATGTACCGAAAAGGCAACCAAAATATTAGCATCTATATCCATTATATCGCCTTTTGTCTCCTACTATAATATATGCAGTTAACAAAGTGATGATTCTAATTTTCTTTCAAATTTTCAAATAAAAGTTATACATTTCACCTAAAATATAGTACCTTCGAAATATCAAACAGACATTTCATTTTAATTAGTTAGATTGGTGTCCATCATCAACTACCAGTGTAAAATGTATTAGCTTCTTATATTTTCAAGGAAGGCCAGATACAGACTTTTCAAATCCTCATTTTCACTATATTATATTAAAGACCGTTTTTTATCTTCTGGTTTGCAGAGTAAATTAAGTCTTTAATCCTTTGTTTTGTATTTAGCATGAAACCCAACAGTTTAAATGTGTTTCTGCAAATTATTTTCAAATGCACTGACAAGAAATAAAGATCAAATCTAAGTTTATGGATATTAAAAATACATATAAAATATATGTAATAATTAGTTATAACATATGAAGAAATAGCTCATTAAAGAGCTGCTGGAAAATAACCTGCTCAGAAATAATTCACTTTAATATATTACTGATTTTTAAAATGCTTCCTCTCTCATTCTTTATTAATGGGGATATTTGCATTCAAATAGAGATCATTTGTTTTGGGGAATTCATCTGCTCCTGCTGTTTATTTTCCACCTACTATTCATTCCTCGGTTTATAGCACAGGCATTGGTTGCAGTGAAAATGATTAGGATGTCACTAAAGTTTATGCCTTCAGGTGAGAAATATGGTACATTTTGAGTGCAGTATAACTGGGGAACTAATGTTGTATTCATTTAAATTGTTTCAAATTAAAATAAGATGGACTGAGAAATTTAAGGAGAATGATTCATTGTTTTATCTGAACTGATATATTTCTGTATGGTATATATAGCTTTTCCCAACATGCCACCTGTTCTCCAGAAATATAATCACAATATGATAGACATGTTAAAATAACTGCCTTAGAAAACCAACAAATTGCAGAGCTATGAGATCAACATGTTGACAGTACTTTTCTATTGCTCTATTGTACATGTAAATCCCTGTTTATGGGATTGGGAATTACTATTTACTGGAGGTGAATGTAAATTAATCAAAGTAATTCTGCACAGTGTTGATATATAGAGACTTTACATACTACCTATTTGTCAGAATGTAGACTATTATACTTCCTGTGTCTATAATTGGTGGAGATTTAAGTTCACGGAGAGAAAATGTGACTCGGGCTGTATGTTGTATTGCCTTGTGACAAAGCCAGATGTTACAATGTGTTCCATTTCAAGTGCAAAGCTACTAATCTAATGAAAATGTTACTGTTCCAAGGCAATATATTCTTAGTGTTATTGTAGAATACAATGGAAATGCCTGCATTAATATTATCTGGCCAGAAAAAAAAAAGACAGCTAGGAATTTAGAATTCTGATCAAGTGTGGTATTCAGAAAATTTTTTAAAAATCAGCAAAACAGAACATAGTTCTGCTAAGTTGAAGAGAAACAAAGTGCTGTGGGGTGGAGAGCATTTGAAATAGGATAGGTCCTACAGGATATAGGGTATGTCTCCTTCTTTAGATAAGAAGGGAAGAAAATGAATTCTACTTGCAACAAGTACTCAAAATTTTAGTAAGAAATTGTTTAAAGTAAAAAAAAAATACTTTAAACAAACGAAAAGTTTCCTTCAGCTCAATCAGAAAATAAATAGCAGACCCATTTGTTCAGATGTGCAAGTCACATAGTTAGCATTAATTCTCTCTCTCTCCTGTCTCTCTCTCTCTTTCCCTCCACCCCTCTCTTGTTGCATCTCTAGCTTAGTCCCCTTTGGTAAGAAAATTCCTTACCTTTGTCTTACATTAAAAGAATTTATCTGTAAATACCTTCTTTCAATTTGAAATGTACCACAAGAACAGGCAATTCTCTCCTCAGTTTATTCAGAGTAGTAATTTCTCCAGCTGTAACTTATGACCTCATTGCTACATTATAAATCAAATGAATGGGTCTTAACCAGCATTTTAGGCAATGATATTACTGAAATAAAATACAAAATAACGTATCAAGATAATAAAGATAATGATTATACCATGAATATTTTGTTTCAGTGAGTACATGTAAGTGTGTTTGTATATATTAGAGGGATTATAATATAGTATGTATTGTTTTTATTATAGGACATGGTCAAAATTATGCCCTTCTGATTTTCATAGCCAAATGTTACAGTGATTCATCTTCCCTGTGCCTGGGGTGCCTGGTATGAGGGCCCATTTCTTTCCCCTTTCTGCACTGATGTCATCCTTCCCACCTGCAGACAGGTTCACGAATCTGCTTAGCTCCATATTTTATCTCTGCTTTTCCTACCCTCATCATGCAGCCTTTTTACAACTAGCTGTGGAGAGTCTGTGCCATAGGGCTTGGGGTTCTCCCCTGGGTTATTTACCCTGATGTGAATGTTATCTAGTTGGGTCTGTGGGGCAAAGTGAACGTGGTGTCTTCCAACCATGCCATCTTCCCATTTATATAACATTTAACATACATATTACAATTCTATATATATAGTGTGTGTTTATGTATATATATATGTATATATATATACACAAATAAATATATATATATGTACATTTTGGAATTTTAAACATTAAATTCATATCAGCAGTATACTTAGGGAAAAATGGGTAGCAATGGGATTGGAAATGATATAGAGAAAACCTCCACTGATTCTGTAATGCATTATTTGTTTACAAAATAAAAGAAGTTTAGGGCCCCTGGGTAGCTCAGTCAGTTAGGCATCTGACTCTAGATTTTGACTCAGGTCATGATCTCACAGTTTGTGCTTTGTGCCCCCAGTCGGGCTCCCCACTGACAGTAGAGAATCTGCTTGGGATTCTCTCTCTCTCTTCTCTCTCTGCCCCTTCTCCCCTCAAAGTAAATAAATAATGTAGGCAAAATATAAAATATAGAAAGGAAATTTAATGTATAAAATATTAGTATTTTACATAGCTGGGTGCCACTGTACATTGATTATTATATTATATTCATTTTTGTTTGAAAATTTCATTAAAATTGTTGGAAAATAAGAATGCAGCAAAGACACAGGGAAGCCTAATAGTTATTGGCAAAGTGATATGGCTTTCACCACTTAAGTTATGCCCTTCAACAGACAATCTTAAATTCTATTGACTTCAAGAGGGAGCATATACTCATACCTCAAGGAAAGTTTTACTTCTAGGGAGTAAGATACTTGTGACAAATAATAGAAAATTATTCTCTTAGGGAATAGCATAGAAGTCAGGATGACAGGTGAATAACCTACTATTTGTTTTCTAACTGTTTGGGATTATACCAGGCCTCTATATTTTTAGAGATGGAAAATTTAGTGATATTGTGTGGTACTGCCTAGGGCATAATCAGCGGTAGAAGTGATGTATGGAGCACATTTAAGGAGGAGGGCTGTGACTGCAATTAGGTGAAAATAGTTTCATTTTCAGGCCAAGTGTGAAGATACCAGATAATCATAAACTCCTTTGCACATTTCAAGTTTTACATTTTACAATTTGATTGAAAAGAATATTGGGGGTGGAGAGAATACGTTACTGCAATTACTTACCCATTTAATTTTTTCCTTTCTTTTCTCTACCAAACTCAGAAGTGTTATGCACATATGACAAAGATAAAGAGAATATTTGGATAATCTTAAAATGCTAATGAGGAAAGGTTAGAACAAAGTACCAGGAAATTTGATCTACCATTCAGTGGATTTATGAACTAAAAGCATGTGAGTGTGCACACTTACACACACACATACACACACACACAACTTTTTACAAAAGCAGTTTAATATAATCTCTTCAAAATGGACCACTCTAGCTCTGATAAAGTGAAAAGTGGGGCAAATAGATACCTTCAAGAACTTCTATTCTCTAGAATTTTTGGTGTAATTTCAAGAATCTTTATTATACATTTATATTTGCCCTATATCTGTATGCCTGATCAGTCAATGACTGGAAAATTTTTTATCAAACAATTTAGGAACATGTTGGAACATGGCTATGGATTCTTTAATCAATAAATGTTCCATAGGACCATATAAGTCCTCTCCCTTTCATAGTTTATGTATAGAAACCTCAGAAATGAGATAGCCCTATAAGTCTTATAGGCGAAATCTGATTTTGTTGATGTTAAAACCTGAATGGTATGCTAAAACATCTGTGAAGAATTTTTTTTACCTTTATAGGAGATATCGATCCTGACATCTGAAATCACTCTTTTTAAAGCTATTTAACATATGAATCTGGGGATTAACAAAGTTTGAGAACTAGATCCACACCTTCATTCTAAGGTTTTTTAAAAAAATCATTTTTGTCTAGTAGACAAAAGTTTTAATTTTTTTAATAGTTTATTTATTTTTGACACAGAGAGAGACAGAACATGAGCGATGGAGGGGCAGAGAGAGAGGGAGACAGAATCTGAAACAGGCTCAGGCTCTGAGCTGCCAGCACAGTACTTGATGCGGGGCTTAAACCCACAAACTGCAAGATCATGACCTGAGCTGAAGTCTGATGCTTAACTGACTGAGCAACCCAGACGCCCCACAAAATTTTAATTCTTAAAGTCCTTATATAAAAATGGTTGTCTAGAGGGAGTTATAATTTATAACCAATATATACATTTTTAACAGTTTTTCACTTTGAATATGTTGAGAAAACACCCAAAAATCAGTTAGGATGATCATTTATATTTCTCTCTTAGATCCACTTATTGTCTTTGAAAGATTTTTAATTTCTTATGGACAAAAAATACATTTCAGCACGTGTGGAAGAATGTTAACAGTTTAGTAGGTGAGACATTTCTGGGCCTAGACATTGGATGCATATTTAGTATACAGTATTTGTACCCTTAAAGTCTGCCCTAAATCAGAAGTAAGGAGAGGCGCCTGGGTGGCTTAGTTGGTTAAGCATCTGACTTTCACTTGGGTCAGGATCTCGTGGTTCGTGGGTTCGAGCCCCACGTCGGGCTCTGTGCTGACTGCCAGCTCAGAGCCTGGAGCCTGTTTCAGAGTCTGTGACTCCCTCTCTCTCTGACCCTCCCCTGCTCACGCTCTCTCTCTCTCCTAGAAATAAATAAAACATTAAAAAAAAAGTAAGGATTTCATGAAGCATCAAACACTTATATATTCATGGGAAAGAATGAAGAAGCTGTTTAAATCAATAAATAATTACTGCATATGGAAATCTTCAATTGCCCTTTATGTCTTTGAGCAGTGATTGGCTTTTCAAATTGACAAGAAAGAAAGAAAGAAAGAAAGAAAGAAAGAAAGAAAGAGAGAAAGAGAAAGAAAGAAAGAAAGAAAATGAATTTCTCATTTATACTACCTTCTCCACTGCTTCCATAGGTGATCTCATCCATGCTTATAATACCATTTCAAATGTGACTATTAAAAAAATATATATATGTCCTACTCATTTAATGTAATGCCAGAAATTCATTTTCCAGATGTCTCCTGATATTTCCACTTAGAGATCTCATAAAAGTCAAAATGTACATCCAAAATTAAACTCCTAAATCTTAAACAACACACACAGGCATCCCCACCCAGCACAATAGACATACAGATAAAGACAAATGTGTTTATACCTAAGCCTTCACCATCTCAGTGAATCACACCACCACCACTTGAGTGCTCAGCCTGGAAACACAGAAGTCCTTTTTACCTTATTCTGCACATGCAACCCAACATAGCTTGTATTAATTCTAACTGAAAACAAGGTCAACTTCACAACAGCAGCTGATCTCCATTGTCATGTGCTTAGAACCAAACATCTTTAGGTTTCTTCAAAATAAAGCAATCACTTCCTAACCGATTTCTCAGAAGGTTGATTTCTTTGCCTTCTTTTGCTCACTTTTGCCAGAGCAGCTAGTATTTCATTAAAGTATAAGTCTGATTGATTTCCTCCCTGCTTAAAATCCTTAAATGTCTGCTGATTGCACTTGAATCTAGTCTTTGACACTCTTAACTTGATTTTGGGCAAAATTTCTGCCTATTTCTCTTTGCTGCAAACTCACTGGTATGTTTTAAGTTTTTAGAAATGTAAAGCATTTTAGATCCTCAGAGCTTTTGCAGATAGCTTTCTCCTTTCCTTGATCTTTTATGGCTCCATCTCATGATTTAGTCTTGGCCACAGTAGAACTTTGTCAAATAGCCTTTTCCTAATCAGTCTGTCCAAAGTAAGTCCTTACATTTTTCTCAAACTGGTTTCCAGCATATTTCCCATAACTCGCTTATTACAATTTGTAATTAATTTATGTGTCTGTTCACATGGTTTGTTGATATTTTCATCTCTCCTAGTAAAATTAATCTATATAAATACTGAGGCCATATTTCTTTTATTTATCCCTGTTTCTGGCTCATAACATAGATCTTGGCAACAGAGTATAGAGATGATCGTTATTTGTTGAATGGATCAATACATGTCTTCTTTGATGCATGATTTAATGACTTGCCAATTTGTTAAAAGTTTTAACGGAAAAATATAAAACTTTATTTTTGGCTTGGGAGAGTCTTATACCCTACATATTATTTATAATTACCTGTCATCTATTAGCATAGCAAATATGATATACAGAGAGGGAATTTGAGATGTGTTAGAGGCAATAGATTTACCTGTGGAGACTATCCTTGAAAGTAGAATACATACATGTGTGAGCACCTGGAAATTGAGAAAACTAGAACTTACCTTGTCCTACACATTAATAATTCAATATTTTGCATTCTTATACAGGGCAAAATCTTTACCCATAGAATACTTAAGGAATGCAAACTAACTCTGCTAAGACACAGAGGGGTTCTTCCATGATTAGGCAGCATCTGATTAGAGCTGATTATAACTTGCCTGTTCTTCCTTTTCACTTCCCCTCCTACTTCTTACTTCCCCTCCTCTCCTCTCATCAGATACCAATATGGATCAGCCCAAAGGTATAGGACCACATGGCTGGCAAACAGCAGTAATCAACAGAAGCCTCTTTATTGCTCTAGAATCAGCTGCCTGCTGGGGTTTAACCAATTAATCTTCCCCCAATAATCAAGAAATTAGTGCAACTTTTCTTTATCCACGATACGGGCTTCTATTTGTCCTCTACCCATGCCTTCCCATTACTCCCATAATTGTACATAACTAATGTTCTACTAAATTTCCATTACATGGACTCCCCAGCCCTGCCTCTTTTTCTGATAAACTTTTATAACAGTGGTGAAATTTTACAATATTAAGAGATGTATTGTCATCTTTTCACCAAACACCTTTCTTGAAAAGAAAAACTTGGTTTCTGTCTGTGGGTCTACTCATCTAGTTTGCTGTATCTAACTAGATGAAAACAGCTTCATTCTGTTAGCATTCTTGAAGATCTGATGGACCAGTTTCAGGTTTGTTTGTTGAATTTATGCTTAAGGTGCTTAGAGAATAATGCAGGTTAATATTTCCAAATTATCCTAAAAGATCATTCTCTCTCTCTCTCTCTCTCTCTCTCTCTCTCTCTCTCTCACACACACACACACACACACACACACACCACACCTGTCCAGGTGAATAACACTTAAACTTACTAATCCTATTTCACTTCACTTCTGTACCTAAACCTGGATGTAGATGATTCAGAACCTTTAGAAATGCATCAAGTAGGGGCGCCTGGGTGGCTTAGTCGGTTAAGCGTCTGACTTTCACTTGGGTCATGATCTCGCGGTTCGTGGGTTTGAGCCCTGCGTCGGGCTCTGTGCTGACTGCCAGCTCAGAGCCTGGAGACTGTTTCAGTCTGTGACTCTGACCCTCTCCTGATCACGCTGTCTCTCTCTCCTAGAAATAAATAAAACATTAAAAAAAAAAAGAAGAAATGCATCAAGTATTCCCTCGAGCAAAGGAGAAATTGTAAGTCAACATATATTAGGTAAACTTGTAAGAGTAAATTTTCTTATGTCCAGAACAATGTTTTTCAAGTATTGTCTCTAGATTCTTTATCCTAAGAATTAGTTATGCTGGAAACTAAAATTAGCAATTCAGAACAGACACCATTACTGGATCCTAAGCTGGAGGCATCATAATTCCAGACTTCAAATTATACTACCAAAGCTGTAGTGTTCAAGACAGTATGGTACTGGCACAAGAACAGACAAAAAGATTAATGGAACAGAACAGAAAACCCAGAAATGGACCCACAACTATATTGTCAACTAATCTTTGACAAACAGGAAAGAATCTCCAATGGAAAAAAGACAGTCTCTTCAAAAAATATGGTGTTGGGAAAACTGGACAACAACACCCAAAAGAATGAGACTATACTATTTTCTTACACCACACACAGATATAAATTCAAAGTGGATGAAAGATGTAAATGTAAGATAGGGAACCATCAAAGCCCTAGAGGAGAACACAGACAGTAATCATCCATAGCACCTTCTTACTAGATATGTCTCTGGAGACAAGAGAAATAAAAACAAAAATGAACTGTTGGTACTTCATCAAGATAAAAAGCTTCTGCACAGAGAAGGAAACAATCAACAAAACTAAAAAGCAGCCTATGAAATGGGAGAAGATATTTGCAAATTACACATCTGATAAAGGTTAGTATCCAAAATCTATAAAGAACTTAGCAAACTCAACACTCTAAAAACAAATAACCCAGTTAGGAAATGGGCAGAAGACATAAATAGACATTTTTCCAAAGAAAACATCCAAATGGCCAATAGATACAAGAAAAGATGCTCAACATCACTCATTATCAGGGAAACACAAGTCAAAACTACAATGAGATTTTGCCTAACACCTGTCAAAATGGCTGAAATTAACAACACAAGAACCAACAAATGATGGTAAGGATGTGGAGAAATGGGAACCCTCTTAACACTCTTGTTGGGAAAGCGAACTATTGCAGTCACTCTGGAAAACAGTATGGAGGTTCCTCAAAAAGTTAAAAATAGAAATCCCTTACCATCCAGCAATTGTACTACTAGGTATTTATCTAAAGTACACAAAAATGCTGATCCTAAGGCATACATGAGCCCTGATGCTTATAGCAGCATTATCAACAATAGCCAAATTATGGAAAGAAACCAGATGGCCATTAACTGTTGAATGATTAAGAAGATATGGTGAATACATACAATGGAATATTACTCAGTCATCAAAAGGAATGAAATCTTGCCATTTGCAACAACATGGTTAGAGCTACAGTATATAATTCTAAGCATAGTAAGTCAGTCAGAGAAAGACACATACCATATGATTTCACTCATATGAGAAATTTAAGAAACAGAACAGATGAACATATGGGAAAAGAAGAGAGACAACAGCAAGCCATAAAACATTCCTAACTATACAGAACAAAATGAAGGTTATTGAAAGGGAGATGGGCTTGAAGATGGGTTAAATGGGTGATGGATATTAAGGACACTTGTGATGAGCACTGGGTGTTATATGTAAGTGATTAATCACTAAATTCTACCCCTGAAACTAATATTACACCATATGTTAATCAAGTGGAATTTAATTAAAAACTTAAAACTACAAAAAAAAATAAAATTAGAATTAAAAATCTAGTGATTTCTATTTATATAAAATTAGTGAATTCTATTTATATAAAGCTTTGTGTATTAATACTTTGTGAATCAATTAAAGGAAAGGTTTTATTGGGAGGTTTCTGATTACATTTGTGTTTTAGAGCTGTACTCAAATTAAATACTGGTTAAATGAAGTCTTCCATAATAAATTTAAAAAAAGGTTTAAAAGTAACAACTTCAGAGTCCTGGAAATTCAAATTTATTTTTTTAAAAATATTTTTATTTATTTCTAGAAGAGAGAGAGAGACAGCGTGAGCAGGGGAGGGTCAGAGAGAGAGTGTGATTCATATTCTGAAATAGGCTCCAGGCTCTGAGCTGGCAGTCAGCACAGAGCCCGACGCGGGGCTCGAACCCATGAACCGCGAGATCATGACCTAAGCGAAAGTTGGACGCTTAACCGACTAAGCCACCCAGGTGCCCCTTGGAAATTCAAATTTAATTTAAAGTCTCCTTGAGGCTGTTTTTATTTTTTAGTATTCATTAAATAGTTGTAAATGTCTATAAAAAACTAAAAGGAAAAAATGTGTTGTTATGTGTCCCCATTCATGTATACTTGGGATTCTATTAAAGTAAGCATAATGGAACAATCCCCACAAACACTTTCTTAATAATAGGTAATATTTTCAGAACACTTAATCTATACTATATACTCTTTAAAGGTTTCATGTATTAACTTAGGATACAGATGTAAGTGGCAAAGCTGGGTTTCAGTCTTATGTGCAATTGAGCTCCAGAGCCACTAGGCTCTACCTGTATGTACTATAATTAGATTTTCTCTATCATATAAGTGCTAGTATATATTACTATGAATTTCCCATTTCATAACCAGATAGTATTTCTTAGTCATATGTACTGTTGGGTTATGTACTTAAATGATATGTAATAGGAGAATGTTTAATAATAATAATAATAAAAACAATATCAGAGAGACCTGCATTGGAATTCCAGCTTTACTAGAATTATAGTGAAATTTTCAGCAAATTAATGAAACTCTAATCCTCAATTTTTTTCATTAAGGAAAAGGGAAAGAATAATATCTCCTTTCATTTGTGTAAGTACCACAAAATTAGATAACAGAATATAGGTATATTCCTGGTATTTGAAGAGCTTAATAAATGAAAATTACTAATATATCATTTATAGTTATTGTAATTTAATTGAATATGTTTTTTTAACCCTAGACATTTATATAGATACAGATCGATGATATAGATAGATATAGATACAGAAATAGATACACATTACAGTAATGGGCAACTATCCTGATTGAAGTGGGAGTAGGAGAAAAGACCTCTGCCACTCTATTTCTAGTCTATTCTAATTGCCCATTGGTAAGTGTAGGTGTCGATAAGGCATATCCACTAGGGTCCCCCCTGAGTGCAATTTGAAAAGGACTCAACAGTGTAATTTCTTTTATTATGACTGTATACTATACTGAGATATTTATTCCACTCCAACATTAATTCATGATCATGTTTATATGACCTGTGGGTAGAGTGTCCTAAAGCATCAGAACATGCAGAAGTGGTGGTATGAGTTTCTTTATTTCAAATTTGTTATTTAAAAGTGAATAAAGTGATCAAGGACTCAGACATTACTAATATACCATGAATCATTGAAATATCAGTGATATGGTTAAGTGAATCAGTATGTTATATTTCAATATTAAAAAAAAGAAAGAATATTGTGTTATCTTACCAACTGATCAAAGGTAAGCCACCTATCTCACCTTCCTCTGTACTTGCCAGAAAAGTATTCAAATTTGAAGGAAAAATCCATGGAAATATTTTAATCTAGCAAAAATGTATCTCCAAAGGTATACAACCCAATTATGAGGTGCCTGGGTAGCTCATTCAGTTGATGGTTTAGTCAGTTGAGCACCTGACTCTTGATTTCAGCTCAGGATATGATCCTGCAGTTGTGGGATAAGCTCTGTGTCACAGTCTGAGTGGGGAGCCTGCTTAGTATGAGCCTGCTTAGTATTCTCTCTCTCTCCTCTCCCTCTGCCCCCTTTCCTGTTTGCTCTTTCTAAAATAAAAAATATATATAAATGATAGATGATAGATAGATAGATAATAGATAGAGATAGATGATAAAGTATACAACACAATTTCATTACTACACATTAATCACAATATTGATTATGGCATATTTTTTCATTATAATCAGAAAAAGATCAAATTAGGCAAGTATAACTTTATTTTAAATTACAATATATTTGAATTCACCACCCGAAAAAGTTCTTTTTTTTAACTTTTCAAAATCATTTTGATGGATTTGTGTGTGTGTGTGTGTGTGTGTTTGTGTAGCTTGTCTTTCATTTCTGTTTGAGATAGATTTGTAGAATGCTAAGAACAAACTCATATCAATGATAAGTATAGTTAACTTTTATTTTTCACATGTAAATATTTTCCTAATCAAGGCATGGGACATTCATTGGATCTATTCAATTAGTTTTTAGTAGATAAGCTTGATTTTGCCCCCAACTGAAAGCATTCATTTTTTTACTAGTGGTAGAAATTGATATTTTACTGAACTCAATAAATTGTCAAACATATTGTGCCTCAATGACAATAGGGTGGTACATTTTTGTAGCATCCTTTACTTGAGAATATATATAGCTATTAATCTTTACTCCTTTCTCACAGACATAAATGTAAGGCTTATATAATAAATCAATAGCATTTGGTGTCTGCATACCTCTTTTTTGTATTTTGATAGTATTTACTATCAAAATAGTGAATTGTACTTGTATTTTGAAAGTATTACCTTGCACCTTTTCTGTTATAGCCAATTTATATTCCTTAAGAGGTAGTTAATGCTTTCAAGTTTATATTCCATTATCATTACTGTATCAACCATGGTTGATAAAGCTGACTTGTTATGTTTAAGCAGCTCTGATGAGTTCAAAATCTAAATTGTATTTTACTGAGTACCTACTATGTTCCAGGGAATGCAAGTGCCACATTTGGTGACTTAAATGATTTGGAGCATCTTCTGATTGCATCTTCTAGCTGAATAAACTCATAGTAAATAGAATTTTAAAATTAAACATGTGATTATTTCAGATTCCTGGTAGAGAACAACCACTAGAAAGGATGAGTTATTTCCCAGTAAATGATGAATATAATATAGATATAGTTTACATCTTTATATTATTCTATGTTTGCAAAAATGTTATCAATTAAAAGATAGATGCATGGAAGTAAAACAGAAGGAAGGGAGGGTGGAAGGATAGAGGAAGGGAGAAAGGAAGGAAGAAAGGAAGGAAGAAAAAAAATATTTTCTATTTCTACTTATGTTACATTGGATGAAATGCTGCCTGTAGAGACATAGGCTTGGATTCAAGTTCAACTCTTAACAGTTTCATTACATTGGAGCAAAGATAATACACAAGCTCTTAGCCTCCAGTTTCTTTTCTGTAAAATGAGTCTAACAATAGCAGTCATGTGAAAGATTTGGCAAAGTTCATAGAACACATATGAAATGCATTTATAATTATATGCTAAGACTGATGGTTTCTTTTTTAAAGCCATTAACACTTTCTTTTACAAGTTCTGATGGCAATGAGAAAAGATAATCTTATAGAAACAATTTCATAAAATTACTACAACTGAAACCCACAGAAGCAGTAAAATGGATAAAATAGATATGCATATGTTTATGTGATTGCGTGCATTTCTGAAGACTTCTTGGCTTATTTTTTTGTCATATGCTCTTCAGTTCTTTTAAGAAATATTTGTATGATGTTTACTATATAATCAGATTATAAACATTGTCATCATGATGAGTCCAGGAAATACAGAGGTTTATGTGCACAAGAACATAATATAGGAAAGATCACATATTACTTCATTTCTTAAAATGATTTAAAAGAAGATGGACATCATAGATGATCTATTTTCATTAATCCAGTAAAGTATCAAATAGTGAGACTAACCTCTAGAATCATCATATAGTGAATTGAAACAATCTCCAAGTACACAGTTAGACAACAAAAATATACAGATGCCTGCTGTATTATCTGCTGGGTGGCTTTTCAAATCAGGGCATTCCCAGATAAAGCCTGTTACATTAGTCTTTGTGAAAAGAACAAGGGACTCTATCATGCTAATGATACCTGTTGAAAGAACAAGATGTAATTGAGAAGCTTATCAGAAGTGTTTGAGTATTCAGGAACAAGTAAATTCACTATTCAAAAACATAAGTAATTGATTAAGTAATTAAATGGATATGCATTTGATTCTCAATACTGATTTTCCCCATTGATAGCCTTCTATAAATTATAGCAGTCACTTAAAGACTAAAGACCTAATGCTAGTTTTAATGGTTTATTGGAATAACAGTGTTATTTTTTTAATCCTCCTAATCTTACCAGAATGCTGACATTCAGTACTATCTAATTTGGTCTTTTGATCATGGCTTCCTGTTATTGGTATCGGTGTACTTCATTTTTGTTAATGAATGTTTAGATGTATTAAGCATCCTGACTAAATTTCTTTGGCTCTGATTACCTCAGAGTTGGAAAGAAGTGGCATGATGATTTCAACTGTTGGAGATTTATAAGAACTAAGCATTTGGCTTGGATGACAAGCCTATTTAATATGCTATACTTTCTTTGTACTTGCCTAGCTTGGAATTAATAGCAGCCTACAAGGATAAGTATAAAGTCCTTTATTCTACTTATTAACTATTTTAGAATCCTTTTTATTTACCTGTAAAATGGAATTCTAGTGCCTTGTTATTAAAAGGGTGAAATGACTAACAAATATAAATAAGTCTTAATTTTTCATTCTTGTTATCCCTTTTTTCCCTTAAACTAAACTTCTATTCAATGGAATAAGAAGAATTGAAAACTTACATGAGATACATTTTAACTCACACACATATACATATAAAACATATATGCTATAATATGTTTAATTATACATATTATATGCATCAGGTACTAGTGGATCCCATGAAATATAATTACATGTAGTAAAATATATATCACAGGTTTAAGCATATATATGTGCAACACATATTTCTGATACTATCAACCCTAAAGATTTCAGCATAAGTATATTAAGTACTTCTGTCTTTCTGCTCAGTGGTTTATGCTACCAATAAACAAACCCAAAACAATTACTTGAGAATGTTAATTTCTTTGGCTGCTACAAGATGCATCTTAGAATCTCTTAAATTCTGTTAGGAAGTACTTTTAAACCTGAACAGCATGGTGATGCTCTATCCTCCAAGCACATGGTATTTTCCAAAACAGTGTCAGCCCCGACCAATGGTGCATTAGAATTTAGACTAAAATGAGGCTTGCTTTGGGGCTTAACTGACTGGATGGCTCAGTCAGTTAAGCATCTTGACTTCAGCTCAGGTCATGATCTCGGGGTTTGTGGGTTTGAGCGCCGTGTCAGGCTCTGTGCTGACAGCTAGCTCAGAGCCTGGAGCCTGCTTCAGATTCTCTGTCTCCCTCTCTCTGACCCTCTCCTGATCATGCTGTCTCTCTCTCTCTCAGAAATAAATTTAAAAATTTAAAATAAGGTTTGCTTGTGGTCAGTTTGTTTGATCCACTGACAGCAAAGAATGTAGTCAATATTTTGTATTATTATTAATAAGCATTGTATTTGATTTGGGATGTCAGAATTTTCACTCATGATAACATTTATCAAAACTATATTAATCTGTTTCCCACAAGCATAATTTGAGTAAAGACTGAGTATAAACTAATCTGGATGTGTGGGAACTTGGTGACAGTTATAGCACAGCTTGGCTCAGCAATCAGTCTGATATATTTTGCAATTATTTTCAATCATAGATCTTCAACAGTTCTTGTAAATGCCGGGCTACAACCTGGGACATCATTTTCTGATTTGATAATCATCTCCTTGAGAAGTTCAATCTAGAAAGGAACACTGCTGAGCTGCGAGTGTCTGTAAGTGAGCGAATGGAGATCTCTAGTAACCATGTGTGCAGTTCTTTGCATGTGCATTCTTTCCTTCTTATTCTGACAACTATTTTGAAAATTAATGCTACTTATCACAATACTGGATGGGGGAATGAGTAAATCACATATTCTTAAAGCATAAAACTCCTCACATTTTGTACTTCACCAGTGTTCTGTCACTGCCTGCATCTATAAAAGTAAATAAAGCCTTTTTTTCTCTATGTATATATAAAGGAAGAGAATCCAAAATTTCTTAAGACAACTTTGGTTTACCTTTTATATGTTATTTTATATCCCTGGGGGCAAAATATTTCAAATATAAATCATGTGGCAGAAGTTTTCTTAGCCCAGAGAATTGCACTTGTTCTGGTAGGGAATGAAATGATTGTTATGGAAAAAAGAAAGGAAAATCATTTTTTTCTGTCTATTTCTACTGTGAACAAAAGAAGTGAACATAAATGAGAGAAAAAAAAGAGCTCAAGAAATGTTTGAGAATATGGAGATTTAAGTCACCAGCTTTCAACCTTGTCAGAATCAATATCCTCCTTTTACTTATTCTGTCATAAATGTTTTAATAAATTTATAGAGATATAGTTTACCTAAGATAAAATGTAAATGATCTAAGCATACAATTCAATGAGTTTTGATGAATATGTACTTATATCTCTCCCGAGAAAGTATTCTTATATTCCACTGCAGTCAATGTGGACATGTCTTTTCCCAAGCTCCCTTCAAGTCTTTCTTTTACCATGATTAATTCTATCTTTTTTTTGAATTTCATATCATTGCAACCACACAGAATAGTTTTGTTTAATCATGTTTCTTTCACTTTGATAATGTCTTTGAGGTTCATCTATGATGTTGCACCAAGACAAATACTTAGTAACAAATATTTTATGATGTTCCACTTCTATAATAAAATGATCTATAGATAGGTCCTTAATTTAATGTAGAATAAAATTAATTTTTATAACTAGATATCATATGAATCACAACATGTAAATATACAGGCATATCTAATACCTGAAATAGCCAGATCCTGGTGGCTATGATAGAAATGATAAATGGATCCCTTCATCACTATAGAATATCTTTGTTTATCCCTGGTCATATTATTTGCCTTAAAATCTAGTTTTTTATATTTATTATAGCTATTCCAATTTTCTTTTGATTAAAGTTAATATGGCATATATTTTTTATTATTTTCCTTTTCAGTATCTGTGAGCTTATATTATATATTATGTTTATATTTAGTGTAATTATTGATAGATTTAAGCCTATCTTCTTGCTATTAGACTTCCCTTTTCATCTGTTCTTTGTTTCCTATTTCTTTTTTTTTCTGTCTTCTTTTTAATTAAGGTTTTTGTTTTTTTTATGATTCCAATTAATATCAGGGGCAGAAAAAGAGGGAAACAGAATGCAAAGCAGACTCAGTGCTCTCAGTGCAAAGCTGGACATGGAGCTTGGACCCACAAACTGTGAGATCACAACCTGAGCCAAAGTCAGATGCTCAACTGACTGAGCTACCCCAGGAACCCCTGATTTAGGGTTTATTGTATATATCATATGTATCATTGATACATATCATTGTATATTGTATGTATCATATCATTTCAAGTGATACACTGTTTAGATCTGAGGTTACAGTTTTCATCAAATTTGGATAATCATGGGCTGTTTTTATCTTCAGTGAATGTTTTATTGTCTCTTTTCTCTAGCTGGTCCTTTGGGGAAATCCAATTATCCATTTGTCAGGCCACTGAAATTACCTCACAGTTCACAGATACTCTTCATTTTAAAGGTTTTTTTTTTTTTCTCCCTCTGTGTGTTTAATTTAGTTTCTATTGCTGTGCCATTGAGTTTCCTATTTTCTTTTCTTCTAAAATTTTCTGTCTGTCTCTAATTTGTTCAGTTCATTTTCCTTCTTAGTAGTTGAAGTTTTCAGGAGTTTTATTTTGGGTTTTTACAAATACCTTCAATGTTTCTGCGTTACTTTTTTAACATATTGAGTTTGTTGTAACAACTACTTTAATATCTTTATCTGCTAAATCTAACATCTGTGTTAATTCTTAATCAATGTTGATTGATTGATTTTTCTCCTAAAATATTTTGCTGCTTCTTCCTGTACCTGATAACCTATGATTAGGTTGTGAATTTCACCTTGCTGGGAACTAGGGTGTTAGATACTTTTGCATTATTATAAATATTCTGGAGTTTCATTCTGGGACACAGTTGATTTTCTTGGAATCAGTATGATCCTTTAATGTCCATTTTTAAGATTTATTTGGCAGAAGACAATCAGTGTTTAATGTTGACCTAATTATTTCCTCCTACTGAGGCAAGACTTTTCTGTTTACTCCACTCCATGCCAAATTAATTATGAGATTTTCCCATCTGGCTGGTGAAAATAGGCACACCCACCATGTGTGAATGCCAGGTATGTGTCTTCTGACACTTTTGGATTTTTGTTTTGTTTTGTTTTTTAACACAAGTAGTTTTCTCACCTGTGCACACTAATGATTCTCTGCTGAAAATCTGGGGAAGATCCTCTGCAAATATTTGCTGTTCTCTGTGAGCTTTTCCATCTCTGGAACTCTGTCCAGTAATCTCTAGTTACCTTATTTCCCCAGAACCCTAAACTCTATCTTCTAAACTCAGGGAATCTACCTCTATCTGCATGTGTTCACTTTCCCATGCTGCAGCCTGGAAATGTGTCAAAGCAGTAAGCCGGGGCAATCATAGGCCTAACTTCATTTGTTTCCTGTCTCTCTGGGGTGTCTCTCCTTTGTTGCCTGATGTCTAGATTTTGAAAACTGTTTCATAAATTTGGTATGGGTTTTCATTGATTCTGATGGCAGAGAAATTCCAGTCCAAGCAAATCTCAGTTTAGCTGGAAGCAGAAGTCAGGTTTTGTTTTGTTTTATTTTAAGAATACTTTTCATTGGGTAGACACCCCTAGGGTTGGCAGTTACTTTCTTCAGCTTTTTGTTATATATGATTCTATCACCTAAAATTGCATTCTTTCTTTCTTTCTTTTTTTTTTTTTAATGTTTTATTTATTTCTAGGAGAGAGAGAGAGAGAGACAGCGTGAGCAGGGGAGGGTCAGAGAGAGAGGGAGTCACAGACTCTGAAACAGGCTCCAGGCTCTGAGCTGGCAGTCAGCACAGAACCCGACGCAGGGCTCGAACCCACGAACCGCGAGACCATGACCTAAGCGAAAGTCGGACGCTTAACCGACTAAGCCACCCAGGCGCCCCTCTTTCTTTTTTTTAAAGTACTCTCTTCACCCAATGTGGGGCTCAAACTCACAACCCCAAGATCAAGAGTCCCATGCTCCACTTAGTAAGCCAGGAAGGAATCTCTGAAATTGTATTATTTCTTGAGAAGCTAATTATCACTTCTACTTATTTTTTTTCATGTGCAAATATATATATTTTTTCCTCTGGCTGCTTTAAAGATTGTTTGTTTGTTTCACATTTTGGCAACTTAAAACCTATTTGGTTTTCCTTTTACTTACACTTCTTGAGTTTGTAATAATTCTGGATTTTATACATTTGCATTTTTGAAAACTCTGAGCCATCATCTCTTATATTTTTTATTCTCTGTCTTTCTTTTTTGTGAGGACTTAAATTATCAGTATGTTATTCCAAAAATGATATTGCCTATATCTCTCTCATTTTTCTCTGATTTTCTTTCATCTTATTGTGCTTTGTCTCTTACCTACATTTCAGTTTCAGGTAATCTTTACTGTTGCATCTAATCTATATTAAACCCAACTATTAAATGATTAAATCCACCTATAAACTTTTAAAATATAGAATTGTCATTAAATTTTAAAAATAGTCTCCATTTAGCTGTGAAAATTCTCCATCCTGTGTTTTTTTCAAACATAGCTAACATAGTTTTTAGAATCCCTATCTGATAACTCCATCTTCTATCTTGCTCTTGGTATTAATTGTGATAACTTACCTCTTTGTATGGTTGTTTATTTTGCATTGCACACTGACATTAATATTATAGAAATAAATTGAGGCATAGGATATCTTTATCTTCTTCTAGAATGCATTTTTGCAATTATTAAGTAGTTAGGGTTACTTGCAACCCTAGATCACCTTTATTCAGTCAAAGGTTAAAATATTTTGAAGCTAGGCATAAACTCTTATAATGGGTTATTTACGAACTGGTACAGAACTGTCTTTTTAATTCCCACATCCTTGATTGTATGCCTGCACGTAATTTTTAGTACATCTGAATGATGTTGCCTGACCACGAAATTTTCCATCTCCCTACTTTTGCACCTCTCTACTTACCTGAAACGGCATTGCCCACTCTTAGAAACATCATGCTCATTTTTTATATCACAGATTAAATATCAACTCTGTAATACATTCCTTCTCCCCCCGCGTGTGAGCAAATAGCTTATTTCCCTCGATTCCCATAGCCTTTTTAGCAAAATTGCTTGGCTAGTACTTTCACATTCCGTTATTAGGTATCTCTTGTCCCTTTATAATATGAGCTGTTTGAGGAAAGAACTAGGTCAAAGTTGTAATTGTAATAGGGGACCAAAACCTCAAAATCTTTATGTCCCCAGTGTGTAATACATTACCTGAAATATAGTAGGCTGCCTAATAATGGCTGCTGAATTGTGGTCCTGAGGTTTCATTGCTGTATTCTTTAGTACATTTCACGCCTTGTAGCATTCTCTGGAAATATGCTTCTGTGATCTCTGACCAAATCTAACTGGAACACTTCTGTATTAAAGGACTGTGAATCCCTAGGCAGTGATTTCAGCATGCTTCCACTCTTATGCCAAATCTAAACCATATGCTGTCAAAAGCATTGCCCAAGGGCTACCATCAGATCCAGAAAAATTAAGTGTTTCCATGAATTTAGGCTAATTCTCAGTAGTTACTCTTGTTCCAATTCCTGCTTTTAAATGATTTTTAAAAATATGGCAAAGTAGGTTAAAATGTCTTCTCGTATAGTACAAATTGGAAAAAAAAACCTTAGAGCAGGACATGTATACTTAGATTTGGAGCTCAGATTTCAGTGGTTTTTTTAAGAGGCCAAAGTGGATCTAAGAAATTAAGTGGACGGTGAGATAAGTAGATTAAAATAAGAAATATGAATATCAAAAATTAGACTGATTTATCTGGGTCAGGACTCAAACCAGGTGCTGAGAAAAAATATGGGAACACAGTTAGAGACTGGTGTCCCAAATGAGGGATAACAAATGCTAAGTGATGCACTTTTGAAGATGGTGTCATCGATACCCACTATGAGAAGACATGTCTGCAGATACACAGGGACAATGCACTTGGGAATTGAATGCACTCTAATCATTTGGAGGAGTAAAAGAGGTTGGAGAGGAATATCAGCACATGGAAGTCCTCTATGTTTCTGAGGAAATCTGACCAAAGCTTGCAGGAATCGAAGTTTTATATAAGTTTGATACTAAGCTTTCTAAAACTCAAATTTAATTTTATCATCTGTTCTACCCCAGACATGCATGAATATTCACACACACACACACACACACACACACACACACACACACACACACTATTTTAACCATTTCCCAAGACTCTTACAATTTTAAAAAAGCAAACAAAAACAATAGCAAAATCTAAAGATTTCAGCATTGCCTAAAAAACCCTGCATAACCTGACTGTGTGCCTTCTTTAGCCCCATCTCACCATACGCTCCCCCTCTTTGACTCATTTGTGGCCGCAAAGACTTAAATGCAAACCCTTAACCTCTTGATTCTTCCTCCCCTTTCCTTTCCTTTGTAAACGCTAAATTGCATTTCAAACCTCATCTAAAGCTTCCTAACACAAACATCTCCTGAAATCACAAAGTCGTATCTCCCTGTTACAGACTGTAATAGACTGTGATAACATCATCTAATTTTTTTGAAGTTTATTTATTTATTTTGAGAGAGAAAGAGATGGGGAGGGGCAGAAATAGTGGGAAGTAGAGAGAGTATCTCAAGCAGGCTCAGCACCCTCAGTGCAGGGCCCGACACAAGGCTCAAACTCACAAACCATAAGTTCATGACTGGAGCTGAAATCAACAGTGAGATGCTTAACTGACTGAGCCACCCAGATGCCCCCCATATTTTTATATTATCAGAGCCCAAGTATATTATTGACATCCTTAAATAGATGCTAAGATTCAGGAAGAAGAAAGAAACATCGTATCTTTGTGCTTACCATGGTCTTCTCAGAGCTTTGTACAATGCGTAGTACACCTGGGTTCATTATGGCAAATACTCAAGGATAAAGGATAATCAGTGAAAGACTTATTAGAACAGAGCACAGCTTAAGTTCTTAGATGTAGTAACAGAATAGTATTCCTGATACTAGGAAGGTGATAAAAGAATAAAACAAAACTAGAGGAAAGATTGCTGAATTGTTGGTATAGGGCTCTCCAAAGTCTGGAAAGATACCTGAAATGAGGCAGAGCCAAAATTGTAACCTGCAACAAAATGGTATCTATTGTATATAATAGTAATGATATAACTAATAATAATAATGATAATAATAATAATAAAGCAGCTAACACTGAGAATTAATCATCTGCCAGGAATTTGTCTACACATCATTAACTACCTATAATTATCCTTACCTATACCTAGAGTAGTACCTATAACTAGTCTATTATTATAGTTATATGAGGTAGGAATTATTATTATTTTTAATTTTAAATATAATGACATTGAGGAACACAGATTTTTCTTATCTGAAAACATGGCTGAGGTTACATCTAAGAGGTAGGTGAACTTAAATATAAAGCTAGGTATTGTTATATAGCATGTTTTCTTTTTGCTTAGAATGGTAGTATATTTTTATGAAGACCTACCCACACTACAGAAAGAAGACAAATACTAACTCCTTTGTGAAAAATTTTTCTAGAGTTAATCCTCTAAGAAACTCCCAGAGTTATAATAACATAACTGTAATATAGCAGTATAGTATTAAAGTCTATTGTAATCACTTGTCAACATATATTTTCTCTATTATATATTTCTTTCCTTAAAGGCAGGGATTATACATTGAGGTGAGCATTACTACACCTCACACAAAACAAATTCTCAATAAATGAAGTTTAATAAATACTTAAGTTCAGATTACAAATTTGAGTTATTTAAATCAGATTTGTTCAGGGGCGCCTGGGTGGCTTAGTCGGTTAAGCGTCCGACTTTCGCTTAGGTCATGATCTCGCGGTTCGTGGGTTCGAGCCCCGCGTCGGGCTCTGTGCTGACTGCCAGCTCAGAGCCTGGAACCTATTTCAGAGTCTGTGTCTCCCTCTCTCTCTGACCCTCCCCTGCTCACGCTGTCTCTCTCTCTCTCTCCTAGAAATAAATAAAAATATTTAAAAAAAAATCAGATTTGTTCACTAAGTCATTGGAGATGATTTCATTTGAAGAAAACTCTGTGTATGTGTGCATGTGTGTTTGCATGTATGTGTTTGTATGTGTTCTAGAACAAAATTCATCATCTATAACTCCTAACCGTGATCATATTATATCTTTAATGTGCATGGAATAGATACACCAAGTATTCATTCACCTAAAACACTGTAAAAACACCAGAAAGGCAGAAAACCTGGCCACTTCCACCCTTTAGAGTCTTGCTTAGCAAATGAGTAATCAAAGCATGAATGCAGAAAGAGAAAATTAGTAGATGATGGCAGAAAAAAGGAAATTAACAATAAATTGTATATTAAGTCATGTTAAAGGTAATAATTTAGTACATTAGAAACCTCATGTGCTTTGAAGAAACAATTACATATTAATTTTTGCATATCAGAAAATGTAAAAGGACCATCTCCAGCAACTGAGACAACTAATTAAAATCAATTTTAACTGTTTTCCACATGCTCATGATTTATAGTAGGAACATGGATAGATAGTCCTCTAGTACAAATCATCATTTTGCATTCTATGCATTAACTGGACATCTCTATGTATTTTAATTTTTTAAAATTTTATACATAGATTATTCTTTCCTTGTTTTATTCTCCATATAATAAAAATATTTGGTATTTGAAAAATTTCAGACCCTTGACTGATATATATTGTCAGTATTTGTCTAGGGATTCAATTCTATAAATAGTATGTGTAATAGATTTAGATATCAGTATTATTGAGAAAGCACACTTAGATTAACCCATACAAAAATAATAACCATATTTGTGAATCCCAGAGCTCGCATCTCATTGTAAAAACTACAAAATGACAGGAAAGTTATTCTTAATTCTCCCATGTTTTCTCATGATAGTAGGAGGAAGTTATGAGAAAATTATAAAAGTTAAAAAATCTGGGTTATCTAGTAAAAGACTGAACAAAAAGCAGCATTCAAACTGAAGTTAGGACTTCTGGGGAAAATGACAAGGTAAGAGGACCCTAAGCCCAACCTTGTGCACTGTCAAGAGGAATGCAAACTGGTGCAGTCACTGTGGGAAGCAGTATGGAGATTTCTCAAAAAATTTACAATAGAGTTACTATACGATTGAGTAATTCCACTAGTGAGTATTTACCAAAAGAATATGAAAACACTAATTCAAAAAGATACATACACTTCTAGGTTTATTGAAGCATTATTTACAATATCCAAATTATCAAAGCAGGCCATGTGTCCATGGATACCTACACAATGGAATATTACTCAGTCATAAAAAGAAACTTTGTCATTTGCATAACATGGATGGATTTAGAGAGTATAGTGCTAAGTGAAATCAGGGAAACACAAATATCATATGATTTTACTCATGTGGAGTTTAGGAAACAAAACAAAGAAAAAAAGACATACCAAAAAACAGACTCTTAATTGTAGAGACAAACTGATGGTTACCAGAGGGGAGGTAGGTGGGGGATGGGTGAAGTAGGTGATGGGAATTAAGAGTACATCTATCATGATGATCACTGAGCAACATATAGAATTGTTGAATCACTATATTTTCACCTGAAACTAACGTAACACTGTATGTTAACTATACTTGAATTGCAATAAAATATAAATAATATATAAATAATAAATAACCTAAAAACAAACTTTAAAAACAAAGAAACAAAACACAAATTCAGATACATTCCATGCTGTCAATAAAATAGACAAACTATTTGTGTACAGATCATGTAATAAAGCAAGTCCCTTAATGCAGGTTAGGGTCTCTTGTATTATACGACTTTAGGATACATAAGCCTTTTTGAAATTTTAGCCATTAGATTAAACCAGCTAAGACTGGTTTCTTAGTTATACTCTGGAAAATGTGCTACACAGGAATCTGTCATGAACAATATATTTAAAATAAACTGCTTCTTCCTACTACTAATTCTAGAGAATGTTCTTCAACTAAGGACAGGAAAGTCTATCTTAAAATGCTGACTCTTATCCTTTGGATTTCATTTCACCTTGAAAATCTCTCTTTTCTTTTTTGTTATCAGAACATTGGTGATCACAGGAAGGGTATGTGAGTGGGGCAGTAACTGTTGCTCTTCTGCACTTAACATCTACTTTTTATTTTTTCATAAGACTGTATGACATTATGAGAAAACATATAGTATAGAACAATGTAAAAGTAAGTATTCTGTCTTAAATATTTCTAGGACTTGTTGGTATCATTCCTATATGTTTTTGGCTTTTCCTTTTGCATGAGGGATCTCTTATCATGCTGCATCCAAATTCCCATGTGGTGCTATGCTTTCTTCTGAAAATATGGATGGAGTAGATGGGAAAAAAGACAAAGACAGACAGTGCCTTTCTCACCTGTAGTGTAGAGTTCTTTTTTTTTTTAATTTTTTAAAATTTATTTCTGAGAGAGGGAGAGAGACAACGTGAACAGGGAAGGGTCTGAGAGACAGGGTGACACAGAATCTGAAGCAGGCTGCAGGCTCTAAGCTAACCGTCAGCACAGAGCCCAATGTGGGGCTCAAAACCGTGAACTGTGAGATCATGACCTGAGCTGAAGTCGGATGCTTGCTTAACCCACTGAGCCACTCTACAGGCGCCCCTGTAGAGTTCTGACTTCCCATCAGAAAACCCATCCATTACTTGATTGCATGAATTGCATGTACACACCTGAGGAAAACCAGTGTTAAGCAGTGCTCAGCCTTGATGGTGAAACATATCTATGATCTTAAAAAATCATGGTTACAGAAATATTCATGCAAAATACATTATCATAATATTGGAGAAAGTAATTACATTTGTCCAATCCAATTCCATTGCATGCTGATTTTGTTTAGGGCAATTTTCATTATCTTTTGTTTCCTATTAACAAGTTTTCCCTATTAAGGCTATTTTTTTTAAAAAATTATTTGTTTGTTTGAGAGAGAATACGCACAAGTGACAGAGGGGCAGAGAGAGAAGAGAGGAAGTCACAGAATTCAATGCAGACTCCAGTCTTCAAACTGTCAGCACAGAGCCCAATACAGGGCTTGAACTCACAAAGTGAGATCATGACCTGAGCTGAAGTCAGTGCTCAACTGACTGCAGTTTTAGGTTCATAGAAAAATGTGTACAGAAAGTTCCCATAAATCAACTGTCCCCCAACTTCGTCTTTCCTAGTGTTGGCATCTTATATTGGTGCGGTACATTTTTTTTTTTTTCATCTAACGAGTCAATGCTGATACATTATTATTAAAGTTCAAAGTTTATATGAGAGTTCACTGTGTATTGTACAGTTCTATAACTTTTGGTAAATGCATAATGTCATGTATTCACCATTAAAATATCATACAGCATAGTATCACTGCCCTCAAAATGACTGTCGGGCTTTGTGCCAATAGTGTGGAGCCTGACTGAGATTTTCTCTTTCCATCTCTCTGTACCCCTCCCCAGCTGACACTGTCTCTACTTGTCTCAAAATAAATAAGTAAATAAATAAGTAACTTAAATTTTTTTATAAAGTAAAAATGAATATTAGCAAACAAAAGCCATATTTTAATAGAGATTTATCAGAAATATATTCTAGAAAAAAGTTCAGATATGACAGTAATTTTGATTTGGATGTTGCTTGTCATTACTGTGGATTTGGCTGTAAAATATTTACACTGTTCTGGTTTTTGAGATTCACTATATTTTAGTATTATTTACATTTAAACATGTTTACAGTTAAAAAGTGAGCATCCTATAAAATGCTGAGGAACAAGATGTTCTCATCAGCTGTCAATCCCAGATTGGGCTGACTTTACTTTTGCATTGCTCTGAAAACCACATTTTTTGAGCCATGTTCGCTATCATGGACCTTACCCTTTTCCTTCCTTACCTGATTCTACTTTATATTAAGATGCATAGGGAAGGGAGTCTGGGTGGCTCAGTCGGTTGAGCGTCCGACTCCAGCTTAGGTCATGATCTCAAGGTTCGTGGGTTCCAGCCCCGCATTGGACTCTGTGCTGACAGCTAGCTCAGAGCCTAGAGATTGCTTCGGATTCTGTGTCTCCCTCTCTCTTTGACCCTCCCCTGCTCACACTGTCTCTCTCTCTCTCAGAAATAAAGCATTTAAAAAAAAATTTTTTAAAGATGCATAGGGAATCCAGCCATTATATAGTCCTCCTAATGTTTATAATATATTGCAATTTTGTACATTCTTTGATTTCACGGTCTTTCTTGGTTATTTTACCATTTGAGATGCTCACAATGTTTAGGTAAACTACAATTCTGGTTGCCACATGCCTGTGGCAACCTAATGGGGTGAACAGAAGTTTATGTTTATGGATGCATGTATTTACTTATTTTTAATGTTGTCACTTTACCAATCTTTTCACTTCTTAGAGTGCCTCTTTATAAAAAGCTTATTCATTTCTACACTATTCTTCAATAATTTATTATAAAATTTTGACATTTTGATTTTCATATCTAGTGTTCACATTAAGTGTCTTTACACTAAATGTGTGTTGGTATGTCATTGAAAGGTTGGATCCATTTTCACAAAAAATGTAAACAGTAAATATAGTATCATTATAACATTTATTATATAGTCTCTTCTCTTCCTACTGGTATATAATGGGAACGTTTTCACTTGTCAGATTTCCATGTATTTATGGGCTCGTTCTGGGCTCTCCTTTCTTTTCTCTTGGTTTATTTTTTATTACTATGTCAGTACCATCTTAAGTCTTGCTACTGGGAATCGCAAGAGCTCAATACATTGTTTATCTTCAATATATCTTAACCATTCATGGCTTTTTGACCTTCAATATAAATTTTAAAGGCAGACTGTCAAATTCCACAAATAGTCTTATGGATCTATTTGGGGGAGAACCAAACTATATATGAATATTATCTCTTCATTCAATTAAATCTTCCAAAAATATTTCAAAAAGTTTTATTTTCTATTTGCTTGTGACTGGAGCATAATAATTTTTTATTGATATTATAGGTAGCTGCTTATGTGAATCCTATCATGAATTATAATTATCTGTCTGGAGATTCTATACATTTTTAGGAAGACACTGATATTTATAAATAATGACATCATTTGTATTCCATTTCAATTCTGTGTCTGTTATTTGATTTTCTCTTTTATAACTTTAGTGAGGATCACAAATATGATATTCCGTAGAAATGCAATAGCACAGTGGACATTCTTGCCTCATTGGTGAGTATAAGGGGCATGATTCTAACACTTTATCATCGTAGGTGATATCAACTATTCTTTCTCTTTAAATACACATTATTGAGTATAGTAAGTTTTCTTGTTTTCATTTGTTAAGAACGTTTTCCTAATTATGAAGAGGTATGTTCTCTAAATACTTTAATTGCACTTTTTTATTTAGTGTACTATTTTTCTCTTTTAATTGGTTAATATAGTAAATTATATTAATGGATTTTTTAATATTAAAATAACATCAGACTTGTCATGATATATAATGAACCTGATATTTTATAGAATTTGGTTTCTAACATTTGGATTAGGTTTGTTGCAAGTATGTTCATAATGGCCTCAAATTTAAAAGGTAGATGAAGTTTCTTTTCTAAAATTTTACATAAATTTGGGAATCGTAAGGTTTTTTAAAAGTTTTGTAAATTTTATTTTAAAAAATAAAAAGTTTGAGCCTTTTTTTGTTTCAATTTTGTTTTGCTTTGAGTGAATTCTTCAATTATAGGCCCTATTATTTTTTTAATACTGAAAACACTTTGACATTTATTTCTCCTCAAATTAGTCTTACTGAGTCATATTTTCTTAGAACACTATTTCCTCTAAATGTTCAAATGTGTGTCATAACGTTCCTGGGATTCTATTCTAAATTTTCTCTAATTATATTTCTTTTTTGATTTTTATTTCTTTTTTATTATTTAAAAATTTTTAATGTTTATTTCTGAGAGAGAGAGAGAGAGTGAGCAAGCATGAGTGGGAGAGGGGCAGAGAGATAGGAAGACACAGAATCTGAAGCAGGCTGCAGCCTCTGAGCTATCAGCACCGAGCCCAATGAGGGCTTCAAACTCCTGAACCTGAGACCTTTACCTGAGCCAAAGTCAGAGGCTCAACTGACTGAGCCACCTAGGTACCCCTTTCCTTTTTTATTTTTAGTAATTTTCATTTGCACCTTCTCTTCTATTTTGTTCTTTTTTTATTATCATTCTTAAGGAATCAACTATTGTTTCTGTTGATAATAACAATTTTGTCTTTTTTTTCTTATTGGTTAATTTTTACACATTTTTGTTATTTCCCTCTTTCTAATTTTTCTGGCACTTGCTTAGTTGTTACTTTCTTTACTTATAGTGATGTTGAATGTTTAATTTATTATATTGTTTGACATAGTGTTATTTTCTAAATAAAGTCTCTTTACTTTTAAACTTCTGAATTAATTATTTACAAGAGAATATTTATCTTTAAAGCTTTATTTTAAAGTTTATCTTTAGTCACTTATTTCTGAATTAATTGCATGGATTTTAAGTATTTTTTATGATACAAATTTTGAAAACTCAATGATTTGCTTAATGATCAATTTTTGTAAATAGCCTATTTTACTTGCAAAGATTATTTACTCTCTTAGAATGGAATGCAGAAATTCCTATATGTTCATTAAATCAAGCTCATTTTCTATACTTTATACTTCTATTAATATTTTTGTGTGTGGAACTCATCAGTAATTTACTCTTTTAGCAGATAAGCATTGAGTACCTTCTTGGTGTTAAATGATACTATAGCCTCAGAATGGTTTCCCCCCACATTTGTATGTTGAAATTCTAACCCCCCAAAATGATGATATTAAGAAGTGTGACTTTTGGGAGGAAACCATGAAGATTAATCCCTCATGAATGAGATTAACACACTTATAAAAGATACCCCTGAGCACCTGCGTGGCTCAGTCAGTTCAGTGACAGACTTGAGTCCAGTTCATGATCTCAGGGCTCTTTTGTTAGTTAGAGCCCTACATTGCCCGGACTCTCTACTATCAGAGCAGAACCAATATGGGATCCTCTGTCTCCTTCTTTCTCTGCCCTTTCCCTGGGTTGCACACACACACACTCTCTCTCTCTCTCCGATATTAAAGAGAGAGACCCCCACAGAGTTCCCTAGTCCTTTCTGTCTCCTGAGAATACAAAAAGAAATCTGTAAGAGAGCCCTCACTTGATCATGCTCTCATCCTAATACCAGGTTTCCAGACTCCAGAACAGTGAGAAATGAATTTCTGTTGTTTATAAGCTTCCCAGTCTGTGGTATTTTGTTATAGTAGCTCAAATAGACTAAGACAAATGAGGATATTGTAGTAAACAGAGAAACAAAAGCCTCAGCCTTCTGGAGCTTATATTATTTACATTAAGTGAGAGAGGTAGGTTCCAACCTGCAGTCATGGTAGCAAATTGTCAATTCCTCATTGCATTTGCATAAATTGTTACATTATTTTTAGGTGGTGTTATTAGAATATATTAGTTTAGAATGTTTGAAATTTCCTGGAAAATTGAGACTTTACCATTATACACTAGTTTTCATCCTTAATAACACACAAAAAAACCCCATAAGAACGTAAAAAATAATATAAAAATAAGCATAATATAGTTGCCCAATACTATTATTACTATTATCCCGGTGGTAGATACAATCCTGGTTTTCAACTTATTTCCATTTCCTTTATTTAAAAAAAATGTTTATGTTTTATTTATTTCTGGGAGAGAGAGACACACAGAGAGAGAGACAGCATGAGCAGGGGAGGGTCAGAGAGAGAGGGAGATACAGAATCTGAAACAGGCTCCAGGCTCTGAGCTAGCTTTTAGCACAGAGCCCTACGCGGGGCTCGAACCCACGAACCGTGAGATAATGACCTGAGCCGAAGTCGGACACTCAACGGACTGAGCCACCCAGGCGCCCATCCATTTTCTTTATTTTTAAACTTCCTGTGGTTTTATGTTTGTAGCATGGAATTTTTGGAAAGCTTTAGCTGGGTTTATTTCTTATATCCAATATGAAAACCTGCATTTCTAAGATCAGGAACGTAGACAGTTTATCTCTATCTTGATGAATGAGATACTTGGTCTTATTTCTACCATCTCCCTGTGTGGTATTGACTTTACCATCATAAGCTATTGGAGTTGTCACTGCTGCTGCTATTAGTAAAGTACAGCCTACATATTCCTAGCAATATACAAATGTGTAAAGGTAGAAGTGACAAAGCACAGGTGAGTCTTTTAGAATCTGTTCTCTGTTTACGGAATCTACTTGTGTTCAAGATCTGTTCAAACTCTATCATATATAATTATACTCCAATAAGAAAGTGCTCCTGTGTATGCCCAGCTGTGCAGCTTGATGACTCAGCCACTACCCAGTTCATGGATGAGAACTCATCCAGCATGGTCATTCTGAGCTCCATGGTGAGATGTTCAGTCAGCAACTTTGGATGGCTTTTCCAAAGAATAGTTGTCTTGAGAAGAATGCCTAAGTCTCTGTGCTGTGATTGTCTTAGCGACGTTAGCATAGGCTCCATATTACATTACTGTTTGCTACAGACACTTGTATCTTCAAGGTCGTAGACCCATTTTGTAGACCTTCTTGCACTGTGATTTAAATTCTCATCAAAACTGTTTCTTATTCTGAGTCCAATCCCAAACTGATTGCCTTATGGGCTATTTTACAAATGGCTCAACACAGCATATTGAAATAACATATATATTGCCTGCAAATACCAGAGGCCTGGTAAATGTAGTCACTCTTTCTTAGCACTAGGTATTACAAATTTATGTTTTGCTCTGAGGGCATGATCTTTAAAAAATTCATTGTGGCCTAATTTGTATATCATAAAATCCATCAACTTGGAGTATACATTCAATGATGTTAAGTCCGTTTACTGAATTCTGAAACCATTGTAGTTTTCATTATGAAGGGATATTTTAATATGACTTAGACACTGGATCTGTAGAAACTCTACTGAGATGGAAGTTGAATTTCACAGGTTATATTTCAATTTCTTTCTTGCATGTGATATATGGAGACTTTTTGCTCTTTCTTCTTCTCTAGGTTCATTTAGCACAAAGCCATTCATGAAGCCAAGATGTCCTGTGAAATAACAAAACAATTAGATTCACTCCAGTCTGGATGGTGACAGAGAAAGAATTGACATGGCCCTATGTGACACAGTGACATGTTTCTGCTGCCCATCCAAACTGTTTCTGGTAGTCTATGCTAAATGACATAAAAGAACAAGTATTGCCAGCTCATTAGTTGCATACCATGTGCTACGGCTGTGTTGATCTGCCCTATAAAAGAGACAAAATCTGGAACAGCAGCTGTAATTGATGTTACCACCTGTTTTGATAGTCTAATGCCATTTACCAAAGCTGTCCAATTTCTGCAAAGGCCAAGGAAGTGAGCTCAATAAGTGTGAGGGAGGATTGAAGATCCTACTTCCTTCATGTCTTTGCTGCTGTCCTTAGGTATGCGATGTTACTTTAGATTCCTAGTTTCACATGGATGGCCAATTCTAGGCCACCTGTAATAAACTGAAGATTTAGTTATGCGTTTTCAGTATTTATGCCTGGGTACAGTCCCAAATTGAGTCTTTATAGCTCACTTCATTCTTATTTTGATTCACTATTTTTTTTTATCTTCACCTTTCCTCTCCTCCTCCTCTCCTTCTGTTTCCTCTCCTTGTGTTTTGTTCTTCTTTACAGATTCACTCTCTGTCTCTCCCCTTTATTCACCTGACTCCTTCTTTTTCTCAAGATTTTTCTTCACTTTACTGTGTCATAATACATGGACAATTGTGTTATAGAATACTTTGTATTCTAACGTCATTGTAAAAGGAAGTATTTTTATAATATCTAGTCCAGCATCCTACCAGATGCACAATTGGAATAAGTCATTACTCATTAGACTAGAATAGAATACATGATTAAAAATTACTGGAGGGGTGCCTGGGTGGCTCAGTCTGTTAAACGTCTGACTCCTGGGTTTTGACTCAGGTCATAATCTCATGGTTCATGTGATTGAGCCCTGCATCGGACTCCATGTGGACAGCATGGATCATTCTTGGGATTCTCTCTCTCTTCCTCTTTCTCTGCCATTCCCTGGTTTGCTCTTACTGTCTCTCTCTCTCTCAAAACAAACAAACAAACAAAAAAGTAAAAAAAAATTAATTAATGTGTCAGTTTCTGATTTCTAAAAAAGAACCTATTCTTGGGTTTTGTTCTTACTCTCCACTACTTGAACTTCCAGAAAATTCAAGTCTCTATAGGAAGTGGCACTTACCTTCTCCAATATCTCATGACACTGTTGTTAGCTATGAGTAATAGTTGTCCTAACGCTTTTTTTCTTTTTGTTTTTTGATCAGTATTGCAGAGGCATAACTTTATGTATAGCAACATTTACCAATTTCAAGTATATAATTCAATGAGTTTTGACAAATGTATACAGTTGTATGAACACAATGGCATTCATTATGTAAAACATTTTCTTCACCCTGTGAAATTCCCTTATAGTTATTTTTCATAAATTTTCTCTCTACATATTCAGCTCCTGACCACTGTTCTGCTTTCTTCCACCATAGGTTTATTGTTAATTTTTTTCATATAAATGAAATCATATATAATTTCATACATTCAGCATCTGAGATTATTTCAAGTTGATACATATATCAGTAGCTTGTTCCTTTTTATTGACAAGTAATATATTAGTAAATGCAATTATCTGGTCACAAGTTGATAGACATTTGGTTGATTCTAGTTTTGGCTATTATGAAAAAAGTTACTATATACAATAAAGTGCAAATCTTTGTGTGGTTATATGTATTCCTCTCTATTGAAAGGATTTTTGAGATTGCTTGATAAAAATATGTTTGGCTTTATAAGAAATGGTCATACTGTTCTTCAACATGGCTATACCACTTAAATTCTCATTTAGAAATGTATAAAAATGAATAGTAAATAAGCCACAGAAAGCTAATATAATGAACATAGACAAAAATATTGTATTATAGTTATGTAATATAATAATCACTACATTGGCCATCAAATTACAATATATAAATATATCAAAGTAATGTGCTGTATACCTTAAACTTATACAATGGTACATGTCAAATTTGTTCATAAATACATGTAATATATAAATATATTATTCATATATGCAAGACTTTGAATAGTTTCAAATCATGGCTAGTGGTTGGTATTAAGTTTTTGTTTTCGTGTTGTTCTCTTTTGTAGTCACTGGAATAGCTGTACAGTAGTACTTCAGTATGGTTTTAACTTGCTTGTTTCTAATGACAAATTATGTTAAGTATCATTTCACATACTTATTGACCTTTTGCTTATTTTGAGTAAAGTGTGCATGCAATTAATTTGTCCATTATCTATAGATAGGTATGACATTATATCTCTCTCTATTTATAAGGCGGTTTATTCACTAGTAGTGTTGTGATACTTCTTTAAATACCTAGAAAGAGTAATTTAGCGCCTCTATGCTTTGTGTATTTTTCTCCCAATTAGTGGCTTTCATTTCCACCTTCTTAATAAATATTGTCTCTAAGAAAAAATATTTTTTTAAATTTTGGTGAAGTTCAATTTACCACTTTCCTTTTAGGCTTTCTAATTCCTATGTGCACTCTAGGAAACTGTCTCCCCAAAACCAAGATACCAAAGATTTTCTTCCGAAAGTTTTATAATTGTAATTCTTAATTTAGATCTCTGATTTTAAAATAAATTTTATGGTGTTAGGAAATCATTTTATTGCTTATGTATATCCCATTTTTCCCAGCATTATTTGCTCTAAAGAGAATCCTTTCCTCTTGATTTGACATCTTTCTTTATATCCATTGACTGTTGGGGCCCCTGGTTGGTTCAGTCGTTTAAGTGTCCAACTTCAGCTTAGGTCATGATCTCATGATTTGTGGGTTCTCACATTTCGTGGGTTCTCACGTTTCATGGGTTTGAGCCCCACGTCGGGATGTATGCTGAAAGCTCAGTCTGGAGCATGTTTTGGATTCTGTTTCTCCCTCTCTCTCTGCTCCTCCCCCACTCATTCTCTCTCTCTCTCTCTCAAAAATGAACATATAAATATTTTAATCAATTGTTTACATGAATCTATTTTTGAACATTTTTTCCTGGATATCTATTGTAGGCCAATACCCTGTTGTCTAAATATGCCAACACTCTAATGTGAATGAGTTTCAGCTTAGTGGGGGCTTAGTGTAGAAATTTAGAATGGCATATTTGGTGGAAATGTGAAATTTGCAATCAGACAATGGTTTAACACTTCAGTTCCATCAATTTCTAACTGCAGGATGTTTGGGTTATAACTTTTCCCCCCTGAATATCAGTTTCTCATTGCAAGATTGTTATATGAAATAAACAACATTTAATTATATCCCAGTGCCTGATAAATAGAAAATGCTTCATAATGCTAGGTCCCTTGATCCTTTGTATAGGATGTTTTAATAGAAAAAAAGATTAGCTGCTGTGTTTGTGATAGATAGTAATACCCATGTTATGCATTCATGAAGAAAAAAAAAAGATAACTTCTTCAGCTACACATGTACTTTAACTTGTTACAATAATTTCTATCTTATTCCAAGTAAAACAGACATTTTTTTATCCATGCTTAATTGCAATATATAAAAAAAATTAGAAGCATAATTTACGTCTTTTCAGATGGCATCTCTTTCTAAGGAATTATTTATTCTTCGAGTTATAATAAATTGTATACAAAACATAGTAACAATGTTCTTTTCATTACACTGAATAAAATGGATGTTTTTTTCAACATTTTAATATGTTTACATTAGAGACTAGTGGCCTAATTTAGAAAACATTTGCTATTTTGTACTTTACATAAATCACAAACTAATTTATGCATTCTAGTTTATGCTGCTAAAGCTCATTTCATGAATATTGGGAAGACATTTAACTTGCAAAAAGGCATTAAGTATTTGAATGGATGTTTTTGAAGCATGGCAGAGAATTAAAATTGGAAGGAAGTCTGGGTTTTAGAATTCAGTAAAGCATTGTTTATGTTTGTTCTGTAACTTAATGATACAAAATACTGTACAGTTATAAAAGTCATTGTAACTACTGTCACCAGAGATCTCACAGATTAAATGAGTTCATAGATTTTGTATGAAATATCTAATGTTACCATTGGACTCTGGCTATCTGATACTTGAGTATTTTGTAAGTGGAAATGGTAAAGACTAAGTTTCCCTGAATTAGCAAATGCTATATGTGGTTATCCAAAAGTAATTCAATGTAGAAATAGTCTAATTTGATGACTTTAAACTATGCAGTTGTTCTAGTATGTAGGAAATCCTGAATCTACCACTTTTTGGAGACTACAGAACAGCAAGTATTTACAAAAATCCTTAAATAATATCTGAGCTGATGATATAGCTATATCCCATGCTTATATGGGGCAACATGATTATAAATCAGTGATTATATTTTTATAATTATTAATGTAATTCTACTTTATTTATATGCCTTATTATGTGCCAAATTGGTTAATATAAAATATAGTGGTGGGGGACACCCAAAAGTATTCAACTATTACAAAATTTAGGATGAGAAATTTATTTGATTTGATTTTTTAAATGTATGGATTATATTATATATATGTATATAATACATATATACATATAATACATATAATGTATAATCTGTGTCTAATGTATAATATATGTATTATATATACATATATAATATATAATATATTATATACATATATAATACATATAATGTATAATCTGTGTCTAATGTATAATATATGTATATATATATACATATATATAATATAATCACAGATTATGCTATAATTGTTTATTTGCTTTCAGACAATTAGTTTTTAGTCTTATTTTGCATAGGTTGTCAGTTTTACATTGCTATGATTTGTTAGTCACCTATCATTTTTATTATAAAACATGAATATAGAAAAGTATACAAATCATAAAGTCAAAACTTGATGAATTGAAGAAAGGAATTCACCTGTGAAATCACTGAGTTTACAGAACACACATAGACACACACACACACACACACACACACACACACTGACATGCCAGATGTTCCCCTTATTCCTTCTCACAGTCACCAGCCTCCCCAAAGGTAAACACTATTTTTACTTCTACTATCAAATGGTAGATTTTCTTTCTTTTTAACTTTATACAGATGAAATCAAACAGGTACTCTTTTTGAACCTGATCCTAATTAACATATGATATTCATAAATTTTATTGCATATATCAATAAATTGTTTATTTTCATTGATTTCTTGTAATCTTTTATATAATGGTACCACCATTTATCCATGTGGTTCTTGATTAGCATTTTTGAAATTTCCAGTTTTGGGCTATTAATTATTATACTAGTATCATATTCTTATACACATGTTTTAGTGAATATATTTAAGCATATGTTTTGTGTATATCCTCCAGATAGGAATTATTTGTTCATAGTAGATAATTTAAAGTAGTTTCTGAAGAGTTCATTCCAACTTAAATTGTCACCAGAAACATGTGAATATTCCAGTTACTCCTCTGGCTTATAAAATACATTAGAAGTATATGGTGTGTGTTAGTCATGCCAGTGTATGTGGATGTGTTATATTATCATTTTAATTTACATTCCCTCAGGGGTACTGACATTGAGCATGTTTCATGTGTGTTTTGGTTTCATTTTCCTTGTCTGTTCTTTATTCCCCCTTTACGATTTGCAAGGTTACTGTATATAGTAGACACACAAATCTTTTTTGAATATTTGTGTTAAAATATTTTCTCCCACTCTGCGAGTTAAATTTCATCTCCTTTAGTGCTGTCTTTAAAAAATATTTCTTGACTCTAGTCCTGTTACTCATTTTATACCTTGCCCAGGAGTGCCTGGCTCAGTTGGTTAAGCATCTGACTTTACCTCAGGTCATGATTTATGGGTTCTAGCCCCATGTTAGGCTCTGTGCTGAAAGCTCAGAGTCTGGAGGCTTCCCTTTCTCTGTGCCCCTCCCCCACTCTCTCTTTGTCTCCACATGTCTCTCTCTCCCTCTCTCAAAAATAAATAAACATTAAAAAAATCAGTTTCTCCTAGTCATGAAGATAAATCCTACATATATATATATATATATATATATATATATATATTAACTAATACATTCTATTTGCTAGAGCAGTTTTAGGTTCACAGTAAAATTGAGTGAAAAATACAGAATTTACATGTACTCTCTGCCCCCACACAAACTTCACCTTCTCACTATCTACATCCCACACTCGGGTGGTACATTCATCACAATACAAAAACTTAAACTGACACATAATCATCCAAAGTCCAAAATATACATTAGAGTTTACTCTTGGTGTACATCTGGGGATTTTGAAAAATTAACAATGATGTGTACTCACAATTGAAGTATTGTACAAAATAGTTTCAGCATTGAAAATCCTCTGTGCTATGCCTATTCATCCCTTCCTCCCCCCAAACCCCAATTTTGACTCTCCCTTTAGTTTTGCCTTTTCCACAATGCCATATAGTTGGACTCATGCAGTACGTAGCCTTTACAGGACTGTAAAAATGGTTTCTTTCACTTTGTGATATGTTTTTAAGGTCCTTCCATGTTTTATTGTGGTTTAATAGCTCATTTCTTTTTAGCATTAGATAATATTCCATTGTCTGGATGTACCAGAGATTTACTTATCTATTCACTTACTGAAGAACATTTTGCTGTTTCCAATTTTGAAGCTTGCTATAAATTGTAAGACTGCAATAAAAATCTATTTTATAGACTTAAATTTTCAATTCATTTGATAAATACCCAAGAGTGTGACTGTTGGATCGAATGATAAAAGTGTGGTTAGTTTTGTAAAAAAAAAAAACCTGCCAAAGTCTCTTTCAAAATACCTGTACCATTTTGCATCCCACCAACAATGAATGAGAGCTTCTATTCTTCCACATCCTTACCAGTGTTTTGTGTTGTCAGTGCTTTCGATTTGGGCCATTCTAATAGGTGTCTAGTAGTATCTCATTGTTTTGATATATAATTTCTTCATGTTCTTTTAGTTTAAAGTCCCTAATGACATACAATGTTAAACATCTTACCATGTTTACTTGCCATCCGTATATCTTCTATGATAAGATTATCTGTTCAAGTCTTTCACCTGCTTTGTAACTGAATTCCATATTTTCTTACTGTTGAATTTTAAGACGCTGTGTTCTTCAGACTTATTTTGTATACTCCTTTATCAAATATCTTTTTTGCAAATATTTTCTTCCACACTATGGTTTGTCTTTTCATTATCTTGACATAGAATTTAACAGAGCAGAACTTTACGATTTTAATGAAGTCCATTTTCTAAGGTTGCATCTAAAGAGGCATTGTCATGCCTAACATCATCTAGGTTTTCTCCTATGTTATCTTCTAGAAGGCTTATGGTTTTGCAGCTAGGTTTGTGATCCACTTTGAGTCAAAACTGTGAGGATTTAAGACGTGTGTCTATATCTACAGGTGGATGCCCTGTTGTTTTAGCACTGTTTATGCAGAAGACTATCTTTGCCTCATTATATTGCCTCTGCTCTTTTGCCAAAAATGATTGACTATATTTATGTGAGTCTATTTTGAGGCTTTCTATACTGATGCATTGATCTATTTGTCTCTTCTTTGACTGATACCATACTGTCTTGATTACTGTAGCTATATAGTAAGTCTTATAATCTTAAGTGCCAGAGGTATGTAGAAGTGTGTTTAATCCCCAAATATTTTTACTTTCCCAGTTATCTTTCTGTGTCTCCATTTTTTTTCCATTTTTTTTTATTAAGGGAATAGTTCTATGTAGGACACACATAAAATATTTTTCTCTAGTTTTTCCATTGCTTTAAAATAATTTTGGTGTAATTGATCTCAAATATATCCATATGTTGTGAAACCTCTCAATTTATCTTTTCTCTTTGGATTTTATCTTTGGCTTGCTTAGAAATTTTTCTATATCCTAAAGGCAAATAATCACATGTATTTTCATCTAGAATTTATTGTTCTGCTCCCCTTCTTCTTTTTGTTATTATTAATTTACTCTTTAATATACCTGACATTTAATTTGCTATGTGAGGAACTGCCGACTTAGCACTATTTTTCATGAAGTAGTAGTTCAAATGTCTCTTCAACGTAATTGAATGACCTGATCTATCATCACTGATTTATTATAATTTTATGAAGTATTTTGTCCAGTATAATTATTTCTCTACTCTTTAATCTGTTCTGTTGATAGATGTAACCATCCTTGAATAAATAACACACTGTTAAATTGTGGCACATGCATAATATATTTTGATATATCAGGAAGTAATCCAGTCCCAACAACTGTGGAATTTAACAAATCTTTCAGTTTTTCAGTGTCTGACTGTTTCTGTTGCTCTGCACACTCTCCATCACTTGGTTAATTATTAAGATTTTAAAAATCTTAACAATTATTTTAGGTGTGTGGTGATATCTCATTGATGTTTCAATTAGGACTTCCCTAATTATTAAATGTTTTAATCACATATTTATTTATTTACTGATTATATTTTTCTTTGTTAAATGTCGGTCTTTTTGATGGCAAAATTTCCTTTCTATTGAGCTTTAAGTGTTTTTCATCCTCTGGATATCATTGATTTACCCATTTGTATTTATAAATTTAATTTCACAGTTGTGCTTGGCTCTTTGATTTCTTAACGTTATCCTTTGAAAATGAAAAAAAAATAATATTGATGAAGTTCAGTTTGTCTTTTATTTTTTATTAGTATTATTTTTTAGTTTATCTTTTTTAAAATTATAGCTTACCTCTTGGCACCTCATTATAATCTTTTCTAATTCAATATTAAAACACTGGTTTGTTTTCCCCTGTTTGTTCTTCAGCAATTTTTGAAGTCCACTGCTTATATATGGGCCTATACTTTAAGTTTTAGTTTTAAGTCTTTCTTTTTTTTCTTTTTTTCAATTACTTCTAATATCATTTGTTGAAAAATTATTATTATTCTAATGAATGACTTTGACACTGCTGTTAAAAATAATTTGACTTAGTATGTACATGTTAATTTCTCAATTCTCTGCTTTTTTTAAAAATATTTTTAATTATTTCTGAGAGAGAGAGAGAGAGACAGTGTGAACAGGGGAGGGTCAGAGAGAGAAGGAGACACAGAATCTGAAACAGGCTCCAGGCTCTGAGATAGCTGTCAGCAGAGAGTCCAATGCGGGGCATGAACCCACGAACTGTGAGATCATGACCTGAGCAGAAGTTGGAGGCTTAACCGACTGAGCCACCCAGGTGCCCCCTCAACTCTCTGTTTTGTCCCACCCCTCTGTATGTTTATCCTTCTGCAATTCCACACTATTTTAATGACTGTACATGTACAGTAGCCCTGAAGAGTCTGTCATCTAACTAGATAGTTCTTTTCATATTAATTGTTTAGCTATTCTAGTCCCTTTACATTTGCATATATATCTTAGAAAATATTTGGTAATTTCTATAAAAGTAAACTTAAATTTTAACTGGAATTTAGTTAAATCTGTATCCATTTCTGGAGAATTGAAGTGTTAATGCTGTACAGCCTTTTGGTCCAGTAATATAGCATATCTTTTCATTTATACATGTTTTGTAATCTTACAACAATTTGTAGATTCAACAGTGTTTTTCCTATTTAGGTAAATATATGCACTCATATTGTATATTTTATGTTATTGTACATTATATAATTTGCAAATGTTTACTGCTGGTCTGGGCAAAAATAATTGATTTTCTACATTGACCTTATACCTTGTGGCTTTATTTTATTATAGTCATGAATTAGTTCTAATATTTTATTATAGTCATGAATTAGTTCTAATAACTTTTGTAGATTTTTCAGGGTTGCCTGCATATTCAATTGTGTTATCTGTAAATAGAAAAAGTATTCTTCTCTATTTACTGGTATGGTTTGCTAGGGCTTCTATAGGAGAGTACCACTTCCTCAGTAGCTTAAACAACATAATTTGATTTTCTCACAATTTGGGAGGTTAAAAAGTCCAAGATTCCAGTGTTCACATGTTCAGCTCCTTCCGAAGGTCACTGAGGACCTGGAGAGATGTGTCCAGATCTCTCTCCATGGTTTGCTGATGGCTCTATTTACCCTATGTGATTGCATTGTCTTTCCTCTGCACATTTCTGTGTTCAAATCACCTCTGCTTATTAGGACATAAGTCATTCTAGATTAAGCCCACCTCAATTACCTCACTTTAACTTAACTACCTCTGTAAAGACCCTATCTCCAAATATGGAGAGCGGATCCCTCATTGAGGTATTGTGTTGGGACTTCAATATATGCTTTTGTTTTTGTTGTTATTTTTTGGGGGGGAGGAGGAAGATGAAGAGAGAGTCAATAGCCATTGGATATTTGAGGGATTGGAAAAATACTCAAAGCATTCAATATAAATATGGGACAAGAAATTCATGACTCCAATTTTCTGATACAATTGTCTACTTTCTTGAAGAAAATATACCAAATATTGAGTTTTACCCTAGATTAATCTTTTTAAACATTTTTTATTCTACATTTCTGTATTTTTTAACACAAATTGTGCCTTATGAGATTAAAAAAATATTCCTGTGTGCGTGTGTGTGTGGGAACATCTTTTTTACTCATCTGTCGACAGATACTTACGTGGTGACTTTGTCTTGGCTATTGCCAAGAATATTGCTGCAGAGAACGTGGTGGCCAATATCTCTTTTATACTGGGATTTTGTTTCTTTTGGATATATACCCAAAAGTAGAATTACTGGATCATATGGTAGTTTAATTTTTAATCTTTTGAGGAACCTCTACACTGTTTTTCTAAGTGCCTAAACCAGGTTACATTTCCACAGGGTGCAAGTTTTCCTTTTTTACTAAGATTTGTTGTCTCTCATCTTTTTAATAATAGCCATTCTAACAGGTGTAGTGATACCTCATTTGGTTTTGATTTCCTTGATGATTACTCAGGTTGAGCACCTGTTGGCCATTTAAATCTCTTTTGGAAAAATGTTCAGGTATTTTAAACATTTTTAATTGAATTATTATTTGATTTCTTATTATTTTCTTGGTATTGAATTGAATGAGTTCTTAATATATTTTGGATATAACCCCTTATCACATATATAATTTACAAATGTTTTCTCCCATTCCATAGGTTACCTTTTTGTTTTGTTGGTTGTTTCTTTGGTGGCACAAGTTTTTTTCTTCAATGTAGTCCCAGATGTTTATTTTTTATTTTGTTGCTAGTGGTTTAAGATCATATCCAAAGAAATCACTATTAAGACCCATAGCAAGAAGACGTTTTTCTACATTTTCTCCCAGAAGTTTATGGTTTCATATTTTATATGTAAGTCTTTAATCCATTTTGAGTTAATTTTTTATGAGTGCTGTTAAGATAGGTTTTTTCCTCCATTATTTTGCATGTTAATATCTAATTTTCCCAGTACGATTTATTGAAGAGACTATCTTTTCCACTGAGTATTCTTGGCTAATCTGTCAGTTATCAGTTGATTGTTTATGCATGGGTTTATTTCTGGGCTCTTGATTCTGTTCTATTGATCTTTATTTCTGTTTTTATGCCAGTAGCATACTGTTTTGATTATTATAGCTTTGCAGTGTAATTTGAAATCAGAAAGTGTGGTACCTCCCACACTTTGTTCTTCTTTCTTAGGATTGCTTTGGCTAGTTAGGGTCTTTTATGGTTCTATATAAATTTTAAGATTGTTTTTTCTACTTCTGTTTAAAATGCAGATGGGGGGCGCCTGGGTGGCTTAGTTGGTTAAGCGTCCGACTTTTGCTTAGGTCATGATCTTGCGGTTCATGGGTTCGAGCCCCGCGTCGGGCTCTGTGCTGACAGCCAGCTCAGAGCCTGGAGCCTGTTTCAGTCTGTGACTCCCTCTCTCTCTGACTCTCCCCTGCTCACACTGTCTCTCTCTCTCTCTCCTAGAAATAAATAAAAACATTAAAAAAAAAATTTAAATGCAGATGGGATCTTGACAGGGACTTCATTGAATCTATAGATGGCTTTGGGTAATATGGGTTTTTAAACAGTATTGTCCCAATCTATGAACACAGGATATCCATTTTATTTGCATCTTCCTCAATTTCTTTTATCACATTGTAGTTTTCAATGTTGAGATCTTTTACCTTCTTGTTTAAATTTATTCCTATATATTTTATTGTTTTTCCTGCTATTGTAAATGAGATTGTTTCTTTGGGCACCTGAGTGGCTCAGTCAGTTATGCTTCTGACTCTTAATTTTGGCTCAGGTCATGATCTCATGGTCCATGAGATCGAGCTCCACACTGGGCTCTGTGCTGTGAGCTCACAGCATGGAGTCTGCTTGAAGTTCTCTATCTTCTCTCTCTCTGCTCCTTCCCCTGCTCACTTGGGTTCTCCCTCTCTCTCAACATAAATAAATAAGCTTAAAATATAAATAAGATAAGCAAGATTGTTTATTTATTTTCAGATAATATGTTGTGAGTGTATAGAAATGTAACTGATTTTTATATGTTGATTTTGTAATCATGGAATTCAATCCATTATTGAATTCATTGGTTAGATCTAACAGTGTTTTGAGTAGAGTGATTAGTATTTTTTATTTATGAAATCATGTGATCTGCAAGTAGAGACAATTTTACATCTTCATTTACCATATAGATGTCTTTTCCGTCTTTTTCTTGCTTGATTGCTGTGGCTAGGACTTCTGGTATGTTTTGAATAGGAGCGGTGAGAGTGGGAACTTTTGTCTTCTTAGTTGTAGAGGAAAAGCTTTCACCTTTTTACCATTGAGTCTGATGTCAGCTATGAGATTGTTATAAATGCACTTTATTATGTTGAAGTATATTCCTTCTATGTCTAACTTAAGAGTTTTAACAATAAATCAATGTTGAATTTTGTCAAATGCTTTTTTTTTTGCATCTGTTGAGATGGTCATATGATTGATATGTTTTATTTTATTAATGCAATGTATCACATTTATTGGTTTCCATATGTTGAACCATCCTTGCATTCAGGGGATATATTTCACTTGATCATGAATGTGGTACTGAATTTGTTTTGCTAGTCTTTTATTGAGAATTTTTGAATCTGCATTCATCAGGGTTATTGACCTATGTTTTTCTTTTCTTATAGTGTCCTTATCTGCCTTTATTATCAGAGTTCTACTGGACTCAGAAAATAAGTTTAGGAGTGATCCCTCCTTTCAGTTTTAAAAAGTGAGTTAGAGAGGAATTGGTGTTAATTCATCTTTAAATATTTGGTAAAATTCAGCAATGAATCCATCTGGTGTTGGGCTTTTGTTTGTTGAAGGATTTGTGACTACAGACTCAATCTCCTTATTAATAATCAATCTGTTCAGGGGCGCCTGGGTGGCTTAGTCGGTTAAGCGTCCGACTTTCGCTTAGGTCATGATCTCGCGGTTCGTGGGTTCGAGCCCCACATCAGGCTCTGTGCTGACTGCCAGCTCAGAGCCTGGAGCCTGTTTCAGTCTGTTGACTCCCTCTCTCTCTGACCCTCCCCTGCTCACGCTGTCTCTCTCTCTCTCCTAGAAATAAAAAAAAAAATAATAATAATAACATTAAAAAAAATAATCAATCTGTTCAGATTTTCTATTTCTTCATGATTCAGTCTTTTGAAAGGAGACAGTTCAGCCTATAACAAGCCCTTTGTTAAGTTAGTGAAGTTGATGAGACTATTTTCATGGATGAGTGTTGAATTCAGTCAAATCTTTTTCATTATCTATTACAATGACTCTATGACTTTTTTTAGTAGTCTATATACTGAATATTACATTAATTGATTTTCTAATTTTAACCATACCTCACTTTATAGTGATTTATTATCTGTTTGCAATACTGCTGAATATGACTTTTTGTTGTAGATTTTTGCTTCCATGCTCTTATAGCGGTATTACCATTGCAAATTGTTTTTTCCTAATTTGTGTAGAATTGGTATTATTTCTTTCCTATGTGTTTAATAGATTTATACCACTTCCACTATCTTGCTTTTTGAGAAAAGCATTTCAACTACAATTTTATTAATCTACAGTGGACACTTTAGGTTACCTATGTAGTTTAAAATGAGCTATTTTAAACTCTATGTAGCTTAAACTATGTAGCTATGTAGTTTAAAATGAGTAGTTTTATTGTGTGTAAAAGATGGACAAGTAAATCCGGAGATGTGGAAGAAAAGAAACATCTGCCTATGCAGACCTGAAGGCATTTTGAAAGTAGATGCAAGCTGGAGAAGTTGTTGAGATTTTCTTGTCCTTTCCTCTTCAGGCCAAATTCTCACATATAAAGAATGTAAAAGGAAAACAGAGAATTAAAATAATTTTACCACACTTCACATTGAGGTTATGCAAGGGATCCTCCTCAAAGTTGCCTTTGAAGTAATCGGATAATGTCCAATATGTAAACAGAAACAGAGAACCGATGTTACTTTATACAAAAATCTTCCTGTATAAAGAGGTTTTGTTTGACCTGAGGACATGTGACATATCTAGTTACTTGCTCTCCTTCTTAATCAGAACACTGATAGCCACAAATTTATGTATTTCCTAAAGAAAATATTAGAAAAGCCAAAGTTTTTTCTCTTTGCATGGACAATGCTTCAGTAATTTCTGATCTTACTGTTTGTATTCCATAAAATCAAGCCATTAAATTTAATACAAATGATAAAAATTATTTCAGTGAGGCATTTATACTTTTTTGCCTTTAGTGAGGTATATGTATGTTCTCGAGTGATATGAAGTAAACCTCAATGGATGGGCCAATTACAAATATCAGTTAATTTTTTCCCATAAAACCTAATATTGAGTCACTTTGCTTATGTCACAATTTTTGTTAACTTTTATAGCAGAGTCATATGTTTTCATAATATTTTTCAATAACTCCTAGTATTTTAATTTTGAAAATCAGTATTTGAATTATAGAGGGTTAAATTATTGCAACTAATCATTGTCACTGTACTAAGGAAAGGTAACTTTAAAAGGAATTTAAACTGTGTATATATTTAACATCTAATGAAAATAAATTATCACCTTTATATCTATTAGTCTTCTTTAGCTAATAGAAGATGATAATGCTATAAAAATATGCACACAGCCTAATTCTAACTCATATAAATAAGTAATTCTTTGAAAGTAAAAAAAAAAATCATTACACTGTTTTCTTTTGGTCTTCTGTTTTCAGGTAGTAACTTTCAAATAATTTGACACTGAACCAAAATTCTCCGCTTAACTAGTATAGAGTACACTCTAACAATCTTAGGAAACAGTCTAACAAATATATGGCATGTAGAATATCTTTATGAAAGATATTTATACTTACAGTAAAACCTTGGATTGGGAGTAACTTGTTCTGTGAGTGTTCTGTAAAGAAGAGCAAACAGTTCTAATAAATTTTAACTTGATAAATGAGCAATGTCTTGCAGTAGGAGTAGTACATGACGTCAAATGTCACATGATTACAACTGAGCCAATGATTCCTCTCTCTCGTGCGCTCTCTCTCTCTCTATCATTGAGGGACTGTGGGTGATCATCTCCCATGCTCAGTCTCAGGATGTGGTGTCTGGCAGAAATAAGTGATTTTTCAGAATGTTTGAAGATGCCCACAATGGGCACAAGTGTACTTTTTGTCACGTTGAAGTACCTATGGACAGTCCTTTGCTTTTTCATACAAGAACAAGCTTAAGAATGCTTTGCTTCACTCTATGTCATTGGATAGGTTCCTTGTTAAAGTTGCATGAAAAGAAAAATATTTCTTTTCTTTGAGCTAATAGATAGCAGTGATTACATTAGTGACAGTGAAAGCCATCCTACACAATAACTCTCCTCTCTCTTGTCTCCCTAACACCAGCCACAAAGGCTTAAGTGCAGGGTAATTTATTTTCCTTTATACTTTATATTTTCTTTATTATTTTGTATTATATTACAGTATTGTTATCATTTTATATGAATATTTTTAGGTTGTGGAACAAATCATCTTAGTTTCCATTATTTGTTTTGGGGAAATTCACCTTAATATACAATGCTTTGTGTTATAAGCATATTTCTGGAATGGATTATGCTGACAAACCAAGGTTTTACTGTATATGCATTCTCTACCTGATTCTTAATTCATATTTTAATTCATTCCATTTTCTTTCGGACATATTATGATAGTCTTTCATCAAGCAATTGTTGATAATTGGGGCTTTCAAATGTGTTTAGTACACAGTCTAATGGAAGAATTTTTGGTTCTTCTTTTTAGGTGTCCTGTACTTTTTTTCTAACTTCACATCAAAGTTCATTTTTACTTCAATTTCTGGTCCAGGCATTATCCAAAATCTTCACATTGTCATTTTTATATGTCATTTATTTAACAAATGATAATACTAATTACATTTTAAAAGATGATTTAGGAATTTATATATTATTATTTTAAATATGCAATAATGTACAGTATTAAATCTTTAACTCCCCAATAGTACACCTGTTCTGTATTAACTTACTTAATTTTTTTTTCATGATGTTTTTGAGATTTATTTCATTTTATTTTATTTTTTAAAATTTATTTCTAGGAGAGAGAGAGAGAGAGAGACAGCGTGAGCAGGGGAGGGTCAGAGAGAGAGGGAGTCACAGACTGAAACAGGCTCCAGGTTCTGAGCCGGCAGTCAGCACAGAGCCCGACGCGGGGCTCGAACCCACGAACCGTGAGATCATGACTTAAGCGAAAGTCGGATGCTTAACCGACTAAGCCACCCAGGCGCCCCTAAACTTACTTAATTTAATAATTTACCCATGGAAGTTTAATTTAAGCAAAAATTATTTTATGAAATGCTTACATAAATATATAAAAATTATTAAATAGCATTTTGGTCACTTTTGATAAAACAAATTCCTATATACATATCACCTATAATTTCTATCTATCCATTAAATGTCTGCTTACATTGATTTTTAATTACATTTTAGTACTTCTAAAAATATAACCCCTCAGCATGTATAATAGTTTCCTTATTATCTAAACATATATTATTATACAAAATCATGTCTTTTGATATGGTCATAAGAAATCAGTATCTTCAACAGAGTCCTATTATTAAATCATTAGCATCTATCACTGCATATCATCTAGCTATAAGTTGCCTAAAGGATCACATTTCTCTAGTTGAGAATACAGATGCAGTAGAAGATACCTCAGTGATGTAGTGTAGTAGCTGTGAAGTCAGATGGGAATCAAAATCAAGCTCTAGAGCTAGCTTGCTGTGAGATCTTTAGACATATTGATTAATCTTTCTGCTTTGCCATCTTTACCTGTAAAATATTGATGGCAAGTATATCATGGGGCTCTTATGAGGATGAAATGATTCAAATTACGTAAAGTTTTTGGAACAGTACCTGAAACAGGAAACCCCCTATTATCATTATAAATATGTGCCCTGTATAAAACATAAGATGTGCTTATTTCTGATTATTTCCATTATTACTTTGTAGTTTCCACTGGCATTTTTTGGAGATATAAAATTCCTTTGGAGCTTTGTAAATGTGCTCAGTTCAAACATCAATATTGATTTTCTAACCCTAAAGATATTATCAAGGATGCTGTGCTTTGATTGGCTAAATCTTAAGAACTACTTCATTTAAATTAAAATGAGCATAATAAGTTAAACAAAGAACAAAGAAATCAAAGTCAGCAAATAGGCCAATCATATGTATATAAATAATATGGCAGAAAATCAAAATGTGTTCCCTTCTGTTTATACTTGATTCTGAGGAAACACAGCAGGTTATTTTCTCATATTTGCATATATATACACACCAAATATATAACTATATATAAAATCTTATCTTGCTGTCTCTCTATATATAATATAACATGTAATGTATATAACTATGTAATGTGTATGGTTTCTCTACATACAGACACACACACAAATGTTTCAACAATACAATACTAATTCATTCTTTGGATTAAGAATACTCACTAAAAATTCTTTGTACTTTCTATTCTTTTTGCAAGTGGAAACTATCTTCCAAGTTTGTCTCCTTTGCTAAAAGGAGCCTCACAGATAAATAACCATTCCTCAAATTTCCTAATTAAGTCAAAGAATATTTACACCACAATGCCTGAAAGGTAAGTGGCTTGCTGGTAAGTGTTCTGTTCTTCATGCCAATCTAAAATTATCTCCGCAGGTAGACCTTACACTGATGTAGAGATTTGAGAGAATAAGTTAATCATTTACATTTCTGTGCCCAAAAAAGGCACCATTGGATACTTTAAAGGAAAAGGAAAAGGTGGTACTTTTAATTGTAAAAGATTTAGAATTAGTATACAAACATAAAGTATATATTTTTAAATCAGCTGAGGCCCCATTTTGTTGAGCTAAATATGTTAACTATATTAAATTTTACTATGTATTATAATGACAGGAATAGCAAAAGCATTTGGTCATCCAAGGATGATTTATACACAAATGTTGAATCCTTCATACTCTGTCTATGTATCAGATATTCTCTATGCTAAAAGAAATTCCATACTCTTTAGTAAGACAAATAATGTGCACATTATACCTTTATAGAAGATGTGTGGCTACATATAATCAGGGGATACTTTGCAGTTTTGATTATTACATTTTGAAAATTAGCAATTATAAGTAAATATTTTCTCACTTTTTATGAAGATATTAGTCAATAATTACTGTGATGTTTATGAGTAGAAAGATAATTCATCTCAGTAAAACCAAGGCAATTTTCTGAATGACATGAAATAGTATTGCAAGCTCTCTTAAAATACACTAATATTGGGGCGCCTGGGTGGCTTAGTCGGTTAAGCGTCCGACTTTCGCTTAGGTCATGATCTCGCGGTTCGTGGGTTCGAGCCCCGCGTCGGGCTCTGTGCTGACTGCCAGCTCGGAGCCTGGAGCCTGTTTCAGTCTGTGACACCCTCTCTCTCTCTGACCCTCCCCTGCTCACGCTGTCTCTCTCCCTCTCTCCTAGAAATAAATAAAACATTAGAAAAATTAAAAAAAAAATACACTAATATTTAGATTAATGATTAAGATTTACTTCTAGACTAGGCAAAGAGTCTTCGGCTATTTGTGAGATTGTTACCTAACATCTTTGATAAATAAAGTAAAATAATATCTTCCTGTATGCTCTCGTTTTCACTTTCAAATGAAGAAACACATTATATGCTTGTAGTGAGAAGCAAAACAAATGGATATCAACATATTATAGATTTCTTCCACCCTAGTTCTGTCATTTTTTTAGAGAAGTTGCTGTTTTGCTTTAACTCATTGGAATTTTTTCTAAAATAAGGCTTCAGATTAGAAGATCTCAAAAAATATTTACAGATAAATTATTAAAGGTATGAAGTGTATCTTCAAAATTACATGATGCAAAATCTAGACATATTGTACTCAAACTATAAATAATCAAAAATGAAGAAAAAAATTTTGAAAGAATAAAAATGAGAGGAAAAACCAACCTTATGAATAAAGAAGCAAAGAGAATAATTGTCTGACTTCTCCTCAGAAATCATGCAAGTAAGAAGAGTTTAGTGAAATATTTAAAGAGTTGAGAGAAGAAAACCACCAACCTAGAATATTGTGCCTGTGAAATTATTCCTTAAAATTGAAGGAGAAATAAAGAGTTGCTCAGGAAAAAAAAATGAAAAAGATTTTTTTTTTTTTTGCCAGTACATCTGCCTTGAAAGAAATGTTAAAAGAAATTCTTTAAAGAGAAAAATTATGTAAGTCAGAAACTAGGATCTACATAAAGAAAGTAAAAGCATCTGAGAAGAAGTAAGTGGAAGTAAAATAGAAATTTATTCCTTTTTAAAATCTTTTATTTATCTTTGAGAGAGAGGGAGACAGAGTGAGAACAGAGGAGGGGGAGGGAGAGAGAAGACACAGAATCCGAATCAGGCTCCAGGTTCTGAGCTATCAGCACAGAGCCCAATGTGGGGATCAGACCCAAGAACAAGAAGATCATGATCCAAGCTGATGTCAGATGTTTAACCAACTGAGCCACCCAGACATCCTTGAAAACTTATTCTTAATTAACCCAACAGATAAGAATGTGTTTATAATAATATATTAAATTATGTATGCTTATGCATCAATATATGCTTATATAGAAGCAAAATAAAGATATTAATAATGCAAGGAACAGAAGGGAGGAATTAGAAATATTTTATTATTATAAGGTACTTGCACTACCCATGAAACAGCATATGTTATTTAAAAGTGGATTTGGGTTATTTGTAAATGTATGTTGCTCTAGGACAAAAACTCTAGGACAAATACTAAAAAAAAAAAATGCAAGAAAATATAATTGATATACTAAACAAGAGGATGAAATGAAATCATAAAATGCTCAATTAAAACCACAAAAAGGAGAAAAATTGTGGAAGCCAAAAACATGAACAAAGAACAAGGGCAAGAAACAGTAATAAATAGAGTAGTTATTAATCTATCTATATTGGTAATTACTTTAAAAATCAGTGGTCTAAATATACCAATGTAAATGTAGAGACAGAGTGAATCAAAAACCAAGAATCAACTATGTATTTTCTACAAGGATCTCCCTTTAAATAGAAAAACAATACAGATTAAAATAAAGGAGTGAAGATGCAACATACTAACACCAATCAGAAAAAATGGGAGTTGCTATACTGCAGAAAGAGCAGGCTTCAGAGTAGGGACACTGAGTATGCACCTATAAGACTGTCTAAAGTACATGAAGCAATAATTAATACAACAGTGGGAAACGTTTGAATCCACTGCCATAATGGAAACTTTAATAACCATCTATGAGAAATAGACAAATATATGGGAAATCTCTGCACGTTCCTCTCAATTTTGTTGTAAACCTAAAGCTGTTTTTAAAAATAAAGTCTTTTTTTTTAATTTCATTTTTATTTTTGAGAGAGAGACAGAGTGTGAACAGGAGAGGAGCAGAGAGAGAGAGGGAGACACAGAATCTGAATCAGGGTTCAGGCTCTAAGCTGTTAACACAGAGTCCCACATGGGGCTTGAACTCACAAACTGTGAGATCATGACCTGAGCTGAAGTTGGATGCTTAACCGACTGAGCCACCCAGGGGCCCCTAAAAAATAAAGTCTTAAAAAAATTCTTAATTCTACTCTGAAGAAACCCCCTGCAAAAAATGGGGTGGTGCATACCGATGAACCCGAAAATTAGAAATATAAAATAGAAAAGCAAGCAAGGAACATCAAAATTGTCACTTCACCAAATAATAACTTGAAATACTACCTTTGGAGGAACATCAAAGTTATTCAAGGAATGCAATGAAAATGCCAATATTAGCAATCAAAAAACAAGTGGTTAAATATTAATAATGTACTTAAAGTGATTAAGGATTAGTAGTTATTAAGGAACATTCAAATAATAACTTGAATTCTGCTGGTATGTACATAAGTTAGTTTTAAAAAAAGAGTCTTCCCCTTAAACCCATTAATTCCCTTTCTAGGAATATATCCAAGAAAAACTTCAGAATTTTAGTTAGAATTTATGAACAAAGATGCACATGGCTCTTTATAATGAAAAAAAAATAGCAATTCCTTCTCAATGAGGCCAACTCTGACCACCCCATCTTACTTCAACCTCATTATAATCTTTTTTTTTGCAGTTCTACTTTTTCCAGGATAATTTTTACCTTCTAACATGCCGTTATAATTTATTCACTTAGTATGTTTATTATTTATTGGTGATTCCTAGCATGGTAATATAAACTCTGTGTGCAGAGGTTTTTTTATCAAATTTTGTTGACTGATGTATTCCAAGTGCCAAGAATGAGCACTCAGTAAATATTTGGTGAATAAAAAAATATAAGAATGATCTATAAATATAATTGAATATTACAAACCATAATTTTGTTTTTCAAAATAAAATATGAGAGATTTAATTATATGTAGGTTTGTATAAACATATATGTATATGTGTGAGAAATCAACACAATATTCTATATTTATAGTGATCAAAATCATATATATGTATGTATATGTAGAGAACAAAAGAATGATGATGTCTAGATGTAGAACTAAATATGATTTTTATTTGCCTTTCATTTCTACCTCCAATATTATAAAATTATTACATATTTAACATTCAGATATAATATTATTGGAAATATCCTAGGCTAACTATGGCTTGTGTTATATAGTTGCTTATAAAGAAAATGTATTTTGGCATTAGATATTTAAGGAATTATACAGAGACAGAACTACCTTAGTGTATAGATTTGAATGAGGGAGAAAGGAAACATATAATGTAAAATGGTATGCTCCATATAGTAGTGTATAGTGAATGTTCAGAACTTTAAAAAAAGTAGACAGGTTCCTAAGGCTATTGTTTTCCCCAAAGCACCAGCATTCCTTGGCTGGACTATTGATCACAATGGTCCCCAACTGATTTCCCTGTGTACACATTTAGCCCAATAGTCTATTTTCCACAAGGCAGCCAGAAGGGTTTTACAGTCTGTGTCATTTTTCTTCTCAGAACTCTCCAATGACTTTCTATATCACTTAGGACAAAATCAAAAGTTCTTAACATTGTATACCTGGTCCTTCTATAGGATCTGAAACATCTTCCACCCCAAGTCTGTGATCGAATCACATCTTAACAAAAACTTTTCTCTCACCCCCAACCCACAGAAAACTCACAGTCTCTTCTAATCTGCTTTATTTTTAATGACTGGAATTGTTGCTACCTGATTGGTATTATGATATATGTACATATGCCTTATATATATACATTAAATAAATAGATGTGCCTGCAAACATACGTGTATATGAGCATACATAGAAAACACATATATATGTATACACACACCTAATATAAATATATATTTTATACTCCTAGTATACTTATATTTATGCATATCATACATTTAATATCTGTATTTCATTACCTGGTGTGTTTGCCTGTGTGTCCTTTATTTTCTCTAAGTCTTTTGTCATGAAAGTAGAATGTCCATGGAAGAATACATTTAGTTGTTTTTGGTTCAACCCTGCATTTCTTTAGTAGAAGCCCCTTCACATGCATAGAAAATAAAGAGTAATTATTTGATTGGTGAGTACTAAATAAATCATGAAATTGATGCATCTTTTTGTGTTTAGTCTTGCTATTTTAATAAGGAAGATTTGATGACAGATATCTAAATATAGTGGGAAAAACTTTGCAAACCTACCTACTTATATCTATATGGATCTATTTATCCACTGAATTGACCAGTTTGCTGTTCTATATCTCTGACCTATCTTTACGCTACATTATTTAGCGGCTTAAAGCTAAGTGCCTCTCTCTTAAGCGATTTTTCACTGCAACTGCTGGGGTCCCTTTATGTTCTCTGCCCAGCTCTGTACAACTGCGAAACTTCCCAAGAAAAAAGGAAGTTGAAGAATTCACTGTGGCATTCTAATTTTAGCTAATTCTAATAAACCCTATTCATATATCAGAGGCGGCAAAAGGAGAGGTTAAAAAAATCTGTACAGATTATTTCACACACCTTATGGGAGCCCGACTTTATATGATTTTAAGTGGCTAATTCCTCTTGGCCAGTTTTGACAGGATTGGATCTGACTGAGAATCTCTCTTAACATGATTATATTATTATTTGAGATTCTGCTTTTATTGCCCTTTTTCCTACATCTTTTAAATTGGGAATGGAAATCTCTAGACTTGTGTACGTTGGTATCTAGAATTTTGTGAGTCTGAACACACCAGCCTTTGAGAAATAGAAATTTTAGGACATACTCATGAAGGTGATTATTGATCAAGTAGAATTCTCACATTAGACTTGGCTTAAGCTAATGGTGATTTATAATTTAGAATATTGTCTATGTCTATAAAATAACACATATATGAATGGGTTCTGCAAACAAAGTAGAATCCCTGAGTTTTCCAAAGGATGCCTCTTTTGAATCCAAACAAAGAACAGTGGCCCTGGGTGAAATATTTCTCCTAAGAAATACATTATTTTTTGTTCATTATCTTGTTCCATTTCTGTAATTCTTTCAAGTGAATGTTTGTTTTGGGACTATGGCAACCAGAACTAAGATATTTCTGTTAATCAAGTAGTTCACCAGCAACCTTCATTTAGAACTGCTTTGATAAACAGCTCTAGTCTTGGAGAATCTATTTCTTCCTTAGTTAAAAATTAAAAGAATTGTTGGTCAAGTAAAGAGCAGTGAGGCAAAAGGTATATAAGTATATTCATCTTTTAGAAATGGAAACATTCTTATTAGGCTTCAAGTAAAACAGAGTATACCAAAAAGTTCAAATATATTTTGTTTCAGAATATTTAAACAATTTTTAAATCTCAATTGTGTGGCAGACATGTAAGTAACAATGTGGCAACAAGCAGTAATGTTTTCTACAGTTATTTATTGTCATTCAATAAGGCTGAGAGTTGGATACAGTAGCTGATGAGATAATGAGAGTTGCCAACACAGAGAATCTATTGATATAGTTGCAAAGACTGGGGAGATATTTCAAGGGGGAAAAAAAGACAACTAATCCTAGTCAAAATTGAATTATAGGAACATCTGTAGGGGACAGAGAGGTGAAATAGATGGTAGAATAATGTCAGAAAGGTAGTAAATGTATAGAGATCAAATTTATGGATAATTCAGTAAACTGAGTAACCCAGCTAAAGGTTTTCTGGAAAGTATAGATCAGTAAAATATATTCTCCAAGGTGGTAGACAGGCATATCACTCCAAAACTGTCAAATTGTATACTCCATTCTTGGATTTTGAATCATCACTAGATGGACAAAGAAATTGAAACAAAACGTGACAGTATCTGGATGGTATACTTGTGGCCATAAGGCCATTATTACTGTTACTCTTTCTAAATCCTGTAGGTGCCTTCAATTTTATGTTTCCAAATTTGGATTCTAATCTTCTTGTCATTTATGTGATACATCACCCTCCCTGTCCCTCATTTATCTTCCAGTGCATTTCCTTTAGCCTAATTTCAATTTCACAAAGTTAAGATATGTACTACAGTTAAGAAGACAGAAGATTAAGTTATAACTACAGATAAGATATTTTATGCTACTTAATAATCAGTCTTTTGACCCAGAAATTTTAAAGCTAATAGAAACTGTAAATTGCTGCAGCAGCTGATATATTTATCTCAATGTAGCTTTCACACATGTATTTTTTTTTTTTAATGATAGGGTGGTGCTGCCTGGGTGGATCCAATGGTTAAACCTTCAACTCTGGTTTCAGCTCAGGTCATGACCTTACAGGAGACTGGTAGACCACATGGTAGGGTTCTTGGGTTCAAGTCCCACCCTGCACTGTCAGTACAGAGCCCTCTTGGGATTCTCTGTCTCTCCATTTCTGTCTGAGACTCTCCAACTCTCTTTTGCACATGCATAATCTCTCTCTCTCCCTCAAAAGTAAATGTGTAAACTTATAAAATAAAATAAAAGGGTAAAAAATTAAAGTTTATATGGTTTCTTTTTTTTCTTTTTTTAGTTTTTTTTTTTATTTTTGAGAGAGAGAGACAGAGACAAAGCACAAGCAGGGAGGAGCAGGGAGAGAAGGGGACACAGAATCCAAAGCAGGCTCTGGGCTCCGAGCTGTCAACAGAGTGCCCAACACTGTACTCAAACTGAACTGTGAGATCATGACCTGAGCCAAAGTCAGATGCTTAACCTACTGAGCCACCAAGGTGACCCTGTTTCTTTTATTTTTTTAATTAACATCTGTTTTTCTCTTTTGTTGATAGCAATTTTAATATTTTAATGTTTTATCAGAGCTGCTTCTGGGAAAAATTTCTGCTTTAGTATAAATATTTGATAAATTACTGGAATTTTTAAGCCCTCAAATACTGAGCACCTATGTGTTATGCTTTCCAAAAATATTCTTACATGACCTGGCACTTGTGAAGAATGAATGAATAAATGAATGAGTATATGAAAAAATGGTTACTTCCATTGGTTACCAATACATTTTTACTTCCAATGGTTATTTGGTTGATATTTTAGATTCCTGGAGAGAGTAAAGGTCAGTAAACTATCAGAATGCTGTATATTCTCTGTGCTATGAAATGAGTTACAAAAATGAAAGTAGATCCTTTGGCTTAGAAAATAAAAACAGTATTTTCCAGATATGGTTCAATTGGCAATTATTGTCATGCATGAGTCCATCTCATTTAGACATTAAAATATAAATAATAATTGTCTTTATTATGCTAACTATGAAAATAAATAACAAAAACATTGATATTCATAGAGAACAAATGGTTTTCCAACTATCTATAGAGATAAATATGCTGTCATTCATTGTTTTAATAAATAAAAGTGATAAATGGTCTAAATTAAGGAGTTTAAAAGGAAAATACAATAAAGAACTTTTACTAATTTTATTACTTCTTATAATTCTAGGGTCTTGTTTCAACAACTAAATGTTCATATGTGTTCATATATGTTCCTAAATGCTTGCATTCTCTGGAAACCTACAAATTCATACTCTAATAGGAATATACAAATGCTATATGGAGATGCTATTTTTTTCCTGATTGTGTCATTTGGAGTCATCTGGTAACATATATTTTAAGCATACATACTTAAAATTGTACTCTCGTAAATATCACTGAATGGATATTATAAGATGGAATAAAATGGATATATTTTAATGATTTACACATCTTCCAAACAGAAAGATTTAATCATTTATATAAAGTTTTTAGAATTCTACTTATGCCATGATAAATTAACCCATCTCCATGCAAAGATCTTCATCCTTAAAAACAAAACCATTCATCTAAGAACTGTTGATAAAGATAATGGGCCACCATGATTTTTAAAATTAAATCAGATGATTAAGTAGAATTCAGTACAATTTACTGTTTAAGACAATCCTCGCTTAATCTATGTTACTGTTTTAATGCTTGACTGTATTTTTGACCCCTCTGGCTGTCTTTATTCAGAGATAAATTGTAGGTAAATTTCATCAAGTATTTAAATCTTTTGGTGCTTAGGATGGCAAGAGTTGGTACATGTGCATTTTATAGGTTTGAGATGACAGTATTTTAGAAAAATGCCTCAGTCAATACAGGGTGCAAGATTTGGTTTGGAAACTTCTTTCAATAAGTCAGAACCAATGTTTTAAAATAAATATTTTGCTAAATAATTTATTGGCTAAAGGGGTTCCTACTTTTTTTTTTTCTATCTATGCCCACTGAGAAGTGAAAAGAACATAAACTTTGGAAACCAAATCTGTTTGGATTTCAGAGTCATAAATTCTTATGATTGTGGGTGATCATGATTATTTAGCATTTCAGAATCTGACTCCAGGGCTTATTGTAAAATGAGGGAAATTATGCAAATATAAAATTAGTATGAAGTTTGAATACAAGTCTATAAAGAACCTTCATCATAATTCCCATTAACAAATACATGTTTCTATACTTTGGTCATCTCTTGATCAAAATTGGAATATAAGAAACTATTAATTTTTCTGTTAAATTGTGAAAGGACATAATCCAGATCAACTGTTGAATTGGATTTTTATTGAATAGGGTTATCTTACATTTGGGGGATCAATTAAAGGGAAAAAATGTTAATTCCTATTGCAAACTGTAATTTCCTTATTGACCAAGGGGATGAATGTCAGCGTTGTGCTGCTATTTTAGATAATTAATTCCATATTCTGAAGTAATAGAATGTTTTCTTCATGTTTATTGAATGGATAAATGGATAGACACAATGTTAAGTGAATGAATGTGCTGATTTCAAAATTTGTTCACAAATTCTTTGATATTCCACTCTTCAAAAAATGGAGTTTGATTTCCCTTCCGTTGAAAGTGCTTAGATTTAATGACTCACTTTTAACAAACATAATCTGGGAAAAGTGGTGCAATGTGATTTTGAAAGCTAGGTTATAAACAGTATAGTTATGCCTGGTTCTCCTTCTCATTGCTCATTTTGGGAAAGCCAGCTGCCAGGGTACAAAGATAATCAAGAACCTTTTTAGGGAGAAACTAAGGCTCTCCTCCCATGGTCATCATTAATTATTCAGTCATGTTAGTCTATCACCTTAGAAGTAGATTCTTTTCCTCCAGTCAAGATTCAGCTGACCAGAGCCTTGGCTAATATTTTTTTAACATTTTATTTATTTCTGAGAGAGACAGTGTGAGCAGGGGAGGGTCAGAGAGAGAGAGGGAGGTACAGAATCCGAAACAGGCTAGCTGTCAGCACAGAGCCCGACATGGGGCTCGAACCCACGAACTGTGAGATCATGACCTGAGCCAAAGTTGGACACTTAACCAACTGAGCCACTCAGGTGCCCCTAGCCTTGGCTAATATTTTGACTGAGACTCATTAAAAGACTCTGAGTCAAAATCACCTAGCTAAGTCACTCCAAAACTTCTCACTTCCAGACACTGAGGATAATAAATTTTGTCTCAAATAATTTTAATAGAGTTAATGAACACGTAGAAGGTCCACGGAAAGCATAAGGATTTGTTCTGTGTAATTAGAAAAAGTGGTTACGATGTTAAAATTAGCACGGCAAAACTTGGTCTAGCTCTCAAATTAAAAATGACTTAGTACATTTAGATTTCTTTTTAACTATATACCCTGCTTCTTTACTTCCCAGCTCTCACCCAAACACCTCCATGAATTGTTGGAGGAAGAGAGAGGAGACTTGGTTTGGATCCCATAAAGTAAGAAAGTTGGATTATCTATTTTAGTCATTCTTTTTCACACTCTAGGAGGATCTTTATTTAAATATGATCACATTCAAATGCATCTGCTTTAGTTTGTGAATTTGCTTGATTTGACCCAAATCTGCTTCCTCTAAGGTCTCTCTGGACTACCTGTGTTTCCAGATGACCAGTTAGAATCTGACTTGGTGTGCTCCAACATCCAGGAGTCTGGTTATACCATTCTCTACACTTACTTTAGATTTGAGCACAGTGAAGGGTTTTGCTGTACAAAGTGCTAAAATATTGTGTGTCCCTGCATCCCAAGAGGTTTCCCCATGCATTGTAATCTAGGATAGTTAAACATATTTGGTTACTTTTTGCCAAACATCTCCATTATAGCACTGTTCTTATCCCTTTATCTGGTGCCCATGTCTTTTTAGTGTAGCCTTCTTATTTGAACCTAGATTCTGACTTGTAGCATTAGGAAATATATATAGCAACATTTGAAAATGTCCTTCCATGGTTTTCTGGGGAATTTTGTCACAAAGAGTACAGAGTTTGTAGGGTTGGGGGGGGAATTGAGAAATAGTTTCTGGGGTTTGGTTAGATGCAGTACTTCATAGTAATAAGCAAAGAGCGTGTTGTGTAAATATCCAAAATGTTCATGTTGTACTTAACTCTATATTCCTTGTGTCCTTTTGTTCTCCACCTTGTAGTAATGTCCTCAATGAGGATATACTAAAGATTTGAAGAGGTTAACTAAGTAAATGTTATCATAAGTCATGGAAGGAGGTATAGAAGATCTCCCTAAGTAGGGGGAACATGAGTTAGCCACCACTTACTACCCTTTTGGTATTTTGATAGGAGCTAAAAACTAAGTCTATGTTTTTTTTTTTTTTTTTTTTTTACAAGGGAAGGGTTAGTAGTTTTGTGATGGGATCTGCTGCATTTAATTTACATTTAGACAGAAACAGAATGCTACGCAGTTCTCTTTTCTGATGCCCTTCTTATTTAGCTTCCTCCTCATCCCAGGGCTCCATTAATGCCTCTTCTCATAGGGGACAGCAATCTTATAAATCATAAAATAGCTAAGTATTGGAGACTTCATATATTGTCCCACAAGAAATATATTCCTTCTAAGAAGGCCCTCCCGAAAGAATGATATCTTGAGGATGGAATGTCAAACACTGATGAATCATCTATGTAGGGGGATATTTGGACGTAGAATATGTCCAAAATGTTCAAATTTTGCTGGATTAGCAATTCCTTTTATATTTTTTAAATTGTCTGTATAATTCCTATATTGTTATTAAAGAGCATGTACAACTGGGGTGCTTTAAGTGTCTGACTTCAGCTCAGGTCATGATCTCCTGGTTCATGAATTTGAGCCCCACGTCAGTCCCTGTGCTGACAGCTCAGAGCCTGGAACCTGCTTCAGATTCTGTGTCTCCCTCTCTCTCAATCCCTCCCCCACTCATGCTTTTTTTCTCTCTCTCTCTCAAAATAAATAAACTTTAAAAATTTTAAAAAGTAAAGAACATGTGCAACTGTTTTCAAATTATAGCCATTAGCATGTTTTTTTCTCAGCATAACATTTACAATTTCATGGTGAATCATGGTGGTGAACATATTTTTAAAATGTGTTAGAGTAGGAGTCAAGCAGTTTTTGTATTTGAATCTGGCTTCCAGTTTATGCTGCATAACCATGGATAAGCCATTAAACCCACCTGACTTTCAGCTTTGTTCTCATTAGAAAAAATGGAATAGCTGACACGTCATTGGAACTCTGAAGATTAAAGGAACTAATTTATATACATATACATATATATGCATATAGCATATTTAGTGCAATGTCCTCTCTACTTCCTAAAATGTATCCATTAATTTCAATGTTTGTTTTATGAAACAGTAGAAGTTGCTTGTTTAATGGTAGATATATATACATATTTACTCACTTAGAAAAGTGAGTAGATTTCTTTAGATCACAAAATATGAATACAACTTATTTTTAAAAGTAAATTTTCTTAGTATTTTTACCTATATTGGATCCACTAGAGGTTTTCCATGCCTTTTGTTTGAAATATAAGCCTATTTGAGAAAACCCTTTGTAGTTCTTCCTTAAAGCTAACAAATAAACACAGAGGTAAGAAATGGATCTCTTTCAAAAATATAATCCTATATAGTTATAATCTTTCATGTTTTCTGTTTTCTGAGTTCTAAGGACCTCATCAAAATTTTATCCCCAAGAAGTCTTGTGGGGGGTGTGTGCCACTTTATGAATAGGCACTTGCTCTTGTGAACTGCGAAATGATAAGCAAAAAGAAATGCGCTTTAGGAAAATGCAATAAAAGTGGCCCCAAAACTTCATTTGCTATTTTTCATATACCACAGTTTACTTCGAATGTACTCTCATCAGACAATGTCAGTAAACATGTTTCAGTATCCTGGCTAGTACCATGGTTAGGATAAAACATCTTCTAAAATAGATGCCTTTATCTGTTTCTGGAGGAGCCAGAAGGATGATGTTAGTCTGATTATTTATTGTTTCAACTGTAAATGACTTAAATGTCTATCAGCTCCTTATCTTATATTCTAACATTTCACATACAAATACTCTGAACATAAAATTAATCCAAAATGGATCTGGACATGAGAAAATATGGCATGAGAGGAAAAAAATTGTCTTTGATAATCTACTTCCATTGACCACATGTGTCTAGTTTAAGGACAAATGTTGGGGCACCTGGTGGCTCAGTTGGTTCAGCATCCAACTTCAGCTCAGGTCATGATCTCACAGTTCGGTTAGTGAGTTAGAGCCCTGCCTTGGCTTTGTGCTGACAGCTAGCTCAGAGCCTGGAGCCTGTTTCAGATTCTGTATCTTCCTCTCTCTCTCTCATAAATAAATAAAACACTTAAAAAACTGTAAAAAATAAAAGGACAAATGTCAAGAAATAATTTTTAATTACAAAAAATATATAAGAAAGGGGCAAAAACAAAATATGAATACAAGCTAAAAGGAAGGAATTGTGTTGGAAACTTGAGGTCACACAAGAGTAGATAAAATTGACATCAGATGAGGAAATGAATGGTCCTGGAAAAGAGGTTGAAGTGTAAGTGATCTTTCAGCATGCATGGGTGGGAGGTGAAGTTAAATAAGCAAATAAATTTTAGTGAATTTCATGACCCTTTAAGAAATATGAGACCTTGAGTTGCTTGGGTGGCTCAGTTGGCTAAGCTCCACAATTGACTTTGGCTCCGGTCATAATCTCGTGGTTCATGAGTTCGAGCCCCACATTGGGCTCCACACTGACAAGGCAGACAGGGCCTGCTTTGGATTCTCTCTCCCTCAGCCCCTCCCCTGCCTGTGCTCTCTCTCTCTCTCTCTCTCTCTCTCAGCGTGAATAAATAAACTTAAAAAAATTTTTTTAAAGTGTGAGACCACACATAATAACTGACTCAAAGAATTCAGTATTAGTTTCACTAATATGTCAATACTCTGTATTCCATGTATTTCTATATATGATTCATATTCTAAAATTAATGCAAAGAATAGTCTGTAATAATTCTTTACAAGAAATAAAAGTGTGCCATGTTAAGTAATATGCCATGCCTTTATACAATAAACAATATTGAGTAGTTATATTTGGGCTTCTAAAAGTTCTAAAAATAAGGATTTGGATTTTTAAATGAAGAATATGGTTTTAGAAAAATAGTATGAAATTTAAAATTAGGGATGCCTGCGTGGCTCAGATGGTTAGGTGTCCATCTCTTGATTTCAGCTCAGCTCACGATCTCCTGGATCATGGGTTCGAGCTCTGTGTCAGGCTCTGCCCTGACAGCACAAGCCCTACTTGGCCTACTTGGGAATCTCTCTGTCTCTCTCTCTCTCTCTCTGTATTCCCCTTCCCTGCTTACTCTCACTCTCTCAAAAATAAATAAACTTTCAAAAATTAAATATATACTTTTTTTGCTTAATCATGTCTTTGTATTTTTATTGAAAAAAATTTCTTTTAAATTTCTGCCTGGCTATGACAATGAAATGGGAAGCCACAGTTATACTTCACAAACTGTTGCATAAAAGATCACAAACTCTATCAGGGATTACACCAAAACCTTTCTGTTTTTAGCCAATCAAAACAGTCCAATGTGCAAATGTCAAATATAAGTACCGTTTCTTTTGTTTTTGTGGGGGTTTTTTGTTTTTTTTTTTTTGAAAAGGGGAAACATTTACTGTGGCAGCACGTTTATAATCCCTAGGAGATGATTTTGATATGGATATTCACCTGCTTATATATTTAACCATAACACTTTTTCCAGTTATAGTAAATTATTTGTGGTGAAAGGTAGAATTATTACACCAAAGATATTTTTGTGGATCTTGATACATGCAACTTATATTAGTTAATTTTCTTTTCTATTTTAATTTTACTTCATTGTGGTTAGAACATAGTATGAGAGCTAGTCTCTTAACAAATTTTTAAGTGTACAAGTATATTCTTTGTTGACTATAGGCACAACATTTTATAGTCACCTTGCCTGACAAAAATGTCATACTCTTCCATTAAAACCAGGGTAAAGACTTCGGTGTTGAAGAATACAACCTTACCTAAAGTTCTGATACTCTTCTAATTACCCTGAGCCTTGTCTGTTCTGTTTGATCACTAATTATAGGAAACAGTTTCCTTAAATGTTACCAAAGTAGCAATCTGACTTTCATATTTTGCTTGAATTTGTTGGTTAATTACACTGAGCTTCTCGTTATTTCTCTTCATTGAACCAATAGCATTATGTAACTGCCACTCAATTCCATAGTTCTTATAGTCACTATTTCTTGATACTTTCCTAGTAACATATATATCTTAGAATCCCATATTCTCCTGAACTCATTGTGCCAACAAAAATGGCTAACTTGCCTTCTTAAAATATATAGACCTTCGTTGATTTGCAATTATGCAGAAACTTCATGTAAGGATGTGCCTTATAAGGAAATGCTTGTCCTTAGCTTTTACTACAACCTCCTCCCCCTGCAACCAGAGCAATAGCATGTGTGAATCCAAGTATTGCAGCCTAGGGATGGACTGATTGCTAAAGAAGAGTAGAGACCTCACATTAAAGGAGCTGAAGGAACTAGCTTATATATACAAACATGAGTGGGGGGAATATGAATGGGAATAGATTGAGAGGTTGTTGGATCAACAGGGACAGAAGTTAAACTTGAACATTGGTAATTTCCATAACATGGAAACATTCATCCATGATGCCCAGGTTTTATATCCTGGCAAATGCCATCAGAGGCAGCACTAACATAGTGTTGGTATGGATTCAAAATCTCAGAAAAAGCATTGATTCACAACCAGTAAAATTGAAATGTTGGAACTTTCAGTGTTAGCAATTAGTCAAGGTTTTACTACTCTGTGAGTGTGCTATGGCAATCACCATATGATCTGCCTTCCAGACTCCAGAGAGAAAAACATTACTCTTGTTCATTTCTGAATATTGAAGCTTAGAAAATATAAAACAAGACAATGAACAAAAAATGTCTAGGAGAGGGTATCTTCTGTTGATTATTTTCTGTTGGTTTCATATGTGGAAATCTCATTATAAAATTGATTCTCATATTTCTAGTAACATAAAAAAGAATTGAAAACATAATTTTGATGGATGATATCATCTGGACTCTAGAACTCTGACCTTTTGCCCAAACAATTCTGACTACTTGCATGGGAGGTATTGACCTAGTGGTATAAACTCAATTTTAATTCAAAGAGTGATCTAATGAGGAATACAGTAGAAGCTTGGCAACATTTTCAATTACACATGTGGTTTAGCTTTTTAAATAGAAATTCATATAGCCCATTTCTCAAAAATCAATGGCAAAATCTATACTAAATTTGAAGAGGAGCACACACACAAAATGCACATTTACACATAAATGTAACTTAAGAATCAAAAAATATTTCTGCTATTCCATCTCAGCTGAAAGTGAAAACACAGCAAAAACACGTTTTAAACTGATCAGCCAAAACTGTCTATATTTTTTTCATTGATAGGAAAAAAGTAAATAATATCTTTGTATGCAGTGAGTCTCTTACCTTGCTGTATAGTCTCTTAACTCTTCAACTACTTTGTTTCAAACACTTATAAATTACCTACTGTATACATGACACTATGGTAGTTGTTTGATGTTGATTAATGAAACAGAGTCCCTAATGAGAAGGAACTGATTATGAACTAGTGCACAAAGCTGGTCCCTTTCTTAATGCCATAGAACTTTATATTTCTTCTTCAAAAATGACATTTAAGATATGGTCAGTAATATCTATTTCCTCATTAATCTAAAAGTTTCATGACAACCTGAGTTATATCTGTTTTGTGTATTCTTTTTCCCCATAGTCTGCCTTATTCCTTGTCAGGCAGGTATCAAGGTTTTGTAAGAATTTTTTGCAAATGAATTTCTTGTGAATGAATGATGCAAGTTTGCAAAACAGTGCTGAATAACATAAGTATTCTACAGTGATACAACCTTAAGGGTTGATGTTTAACATCCAGTTGACAGGATGAGAAAAATAGCATTTGAGAATGGATTTAAAAAATGGACAGGATTGGAGCACCTGGGTGGCTCAGTCAGTTAAGCAACGAACTTCGGCTCAGGTCATGATCTCGTGGTCCGTGAGTTCAAGCCCCATGTCAGGCTCTGTGCTGACAACTCAGAGCCTGGAGCCTGCTTTGGATTCTATCTCCTTCTCTCTCTGTCCCCCCATCCCCACCCTGCTTGTGCTCTTTCTCTCTCATAAAAATAATCATTAAGAAATTTTTTTAATGGACAGGATCGAGGCAGATGGGCAGAGATAGATATATTCAAGAAGAAAGACATGTAGGAAGAAAGGGCATAGAATGAAGAATCAACTCTGGTACCCAGGCGTGCGCGCGTGCGCTCTCTCTCTCTCTCTCTCTCTATATATATATATATATACATATACAAATGTTACATGTATATGGCTTTCAATATTTGGGTAAGGAGAGAATGAATGACTTCCAAGCTTATCTTCCTTAAGGTTTTCATTGTGTCCACATAGTAATTTAATATATTTTCTTGCTTATGTAAGTGAGGGAAGAATATGTTGCATGTGGGTGCTTTTCAGGAAGTTGATATAGGAGCAGAAATGAATGCAGAAGAAGAGTGGGTCAGGCAAGGGAGGGAAAGCCATAGAAAGTATGTTAAGGAGCTGTTTATTCTGTATGGAACAGGGACAAGTTCTACTGGGGACTGTGTAGAATACACTTCAGGATTGTCAAGGTTTTATTTCCACTTACTTCTCTCTCCACCCTTTAAAAATGTCCATAAAAGCCATTTTGATTTGGATCACTTTCTCTTCAGTTGTCCTTTCTTTAGTTTTCTTTCATTTATATCAGCTATGTAATTATGAGGGCAGTGCTTTAAGAGTCTGATAAGTATTTTCTAGTGATGAGTTTATAAAGCCAAGTGGGCCTTTCATTTTGCTAAGAACCTGAAAGCAATCATTGTGCTCTGACTTCAATTTATGTGTCATGGTCACTACTTCTATGTACACTTATAATCTTCTTTGTTATTATGTTCAAATCAATTAGAAATACTTTTGTTTACCACATGGATTTCAGTTTGTGTACATGTTACTGAAAGTGAACAGGTTTCTCTGGGTTTCTGTTTGTTTATAATGTGCTTGGGCTTGGAGCATCATCAGACAGTAGACAAAGGTCTTCTTTTGGATTTTTTAGTGTGTGATATCTAACACAGTCCTGGTTAGACAATAAGAATTGGGGAGGTACCTGTTAAGTATTGGGTCATTCAAATTAGCTATTACTTTTTCTAGCTGTCTGGAAATGTTTCAAACGTGTAAAAAACACTACTTTGATTTTTGTTTAAAAATTTTTTTAACATTTATTCACTTTCGAGAGAGAGACAGAGTGTGAATGAAAGAGGGGCATAGAGAGAGGGAGATTTAGAATCTGAAGCAGGCTCCAGGCTCTGAGCTGTCAGCACAGAGCCTGATGTGTGGCTGGTATTCATGAGTGTTGAGATTATGACCTGAGCCGAAGTCAGACACTCAACCAACTGAGCCACTCAGGGGCCCCGATTTTTGTTTAAAACATGGATGCTTTCTATTTGTCTTAGTACATTTATTCCATGAGTAATGTATTTATCAGGAAAAAAATGTAGCTTTCCTTAACAATTCAGTGTGAAGTGTTTATGTGTATATATGCAAAAACATTCAGTTATTTGGCAAATATGGCATGCAGTATTGAAAAAGAGACATTCATCACGGTTTTCCAAATATGTGAAAATTCTTCCTGGCATTTATTCACACAACAACTACTGTATGGTATCTACTGTGTGAAAATTACTAGACTCAGAAATAGAAATTAAATGAGAACTCACTGAAAATGGTAGGATTGGTATGCACTGTAGTCCCTGATCAGCACAGAAAAAACTAACACAAGGTAGCAATGGAACAGAGTATGATATGTGATGTATTGCTGAGACCTGGGCGAATCTATCAACCAGGAAGCAGCAGGGGCACTGAAGAGTCACTAGAAAAGTTTCCCACAGAATATCACTCTTAGAGTATACTGTGGACACATGTGGTGGAGAACCAAGGGCCAGGCAGTGGACAGACTGTGCACGAGGAACTTGCGGTAATATGCGGCAGGATCAACAATTCTTTAGACAGAATCCCCCTTTTGAGAGATTACTCATATTCTGAGCATTGAGTCAAAATATTTTACATAAATTACCTATAACCCTCAAAAACATCCTCTGTGATTGGTTGTATTATTTCCACAATTGGCAAATTAAAAAAAAAAAAAATTGAGCAGGTCCATTATCTACCAAAAATGAAAGGCTGTGGGATACAGCTGGGATTTCAATGGACTGTAAAGCCACTTGTGAAACTGTGCATGCTGCCATAACACACACTGCTTCTAGGGTAGGCTTCTGTTGAGATAGATTACCTGGACAGCCATTTGATAAAATGAAACAGGATCTTTTAAAAGGTCATATCTTTTGATAGAATAATTCTTTTTTTTTTAAAAATATTTTTATTTATTTCCAGGAGAGAGAGAGACAGCGTGAGCAGGGGAGGGTCAGAGAGAGGGAGACACAGGCTCTGAAATAGGCTCCAGACTCTGAGCTGGCAGTCAGCACAGAGCCCGACGCGGGGCTCCAACCCACGAACCGTGAGATCATGACCTAAGAGAAAGTCGGACGCTTAACCGACTAAGCCACCCAGGCACCCCTTGATAGAATAATTCTAATTTTTTAATGTTTATTTATTTTTGAGAGAGGGACAGAGCACCAGTGGGGGTGGGCAGAGAGAAAGAGAAAGAATTCGAAGCAGGCTCCAGGCTCTGAGCTGTCAGCACAGAGCCTGATGAGGGATGGGGGGCTCAAATTCACGAAATGTGAGATCATAACTAGAGCCAAGTCAGACATTTAACACACTGAGCCACCCAGGCACCCCAGAATAATTCTAAATCTAAGAATTCATTGCATGGAAACGATAAAGGCGATACACAGTATTACATACAAGGAGAATATCTCTGTAGTTTTTACAATAAGAAAGTGTTAGAAAAAACTGAATTTCGGAACTAAAGGATTAGCTAAATAAATTATGTCACATTTAAAGAATGAAGCACTATGCTTCCATTTAAAAATCATATTTTGTAGATTGCTTAATTGTATGATAAAATGTTCATAAATTAAAAAGGAAGATACTAAAAGTTTATGTTCACTATCATTTTATTGAATATATGGGTATCACATTTAGAAGAGAATATACCAAAATGATGATCTCTGTAGGGTTAGTTTACAAAAAAATTAAAATTCAATCTGTTTTCTTCAATTTTTCACTGTTATATGAAATCATGTTCAATTAATAAATAAGTAAAAAAGAAACTATTCCTGTGTCCTCACACTTCATATTTTACTGAATTAAATAGATATATCCAGAAAAATATTTAGTATGGAAAGTTAGAGGTTTTCACAGGCCAGTGGCTTTCCACTCTAGATGAGTAGAGCAAATATTAAAATCAAGAAAACAAATGAAGAATAACGTTAACATTCCCAGCAAAGCTCCTTGTATTAATTTCTTAGAGTAGTTATAAAAAATTACCACAAACATGGTGACTTAAAATAAAAATTCTCTCTTAAGGTGCTTTGCTCCTGCTGAAGACCCCAGGGAGATCCCAGGGGAAAATCCTTCCTTGCCTCTTCTGGGCTCAGGGGATTCCAAGGATATCTCTGTTTGGGACACAGAATTCCAGTCTCTGCTTTGTCTCCACATGGCTTCCTGTCTTGGGTATCTTTGTGCCCCAAATCTCCTTTCTTTTCTCTTATAAACACAACAGTCATTAGATTTGGGCCCACCTCCAAATCCAGGATGATCTCATTTTGAAATTCTTCATTTAATTGCTACTATAAAAACTCTATTTCTAAATAATTTCACATTGATAGCTCCTGAGGGTTAGGGCTTGAATGTTTTGAGAGGGCCACTGTTCTATTCTGCATTAGTATCTGCATTGACTATAGACCACATATGGCTAACTCTTCACTTCCTTCAAGTGTCTGCTTACATATTACCCACTTTTCGTGATCATGTCAATTAACATTGCACCTCCCACCTCATATTTACTCAGTCTTGAATACTGTTAACAAATCTCATAATATGTAATTTATTTCCATGTTATGGTTACACAAGCACACTCATGTAAATACTATCAGAGCAGTTATTTTGATGCTTTTCTTGGTGGACTTTTGATAAGCAACTAGAACATTACAGTTGGTCAATACATGTTGCTTAAATTAATGGAAAGTCATATTATCCCTTTCCCATCTAGCCAAATGACAGCACCCCATTTCACTGAGAATGAGACATTTACATTGAATCTATAATATTTTGTTGTGGTATAACATACAAATCTGTGAAACATGACTTTATATCTTATATAATATATAAAACTAACTCATGTAACCATTATTTAGATAAGGAAATAGAATATTACCAGCACCCCTAGAAAGCTCTCATGTGTGTTTTCTTGGTCATGATTTCTTTCTTCTTTCCTAGAAGTCACCACTGCTCTGATATCTGTGATAATTATTTCTGTGCTTCTCTTTATACTTATTATACCTATGTAATTATGTATTAGTAAACAATAAAGTTTGGTGGTTTTTTTAATGTATGTAAATAAATTCATACCACCATGCAGTTTTAGATTGTTTTTTTCCTGGCTTTTGGTGGCAAAATTATGCTTTTAAATTTTATCCATATATTGAGGATAGGTATACATTTTTTTTTCACTTTTCTCACTGTAGCTACAACATTGTATAGCTATATCACAACTCATTAATCCACCATCCTACCAAACATTTGGTTTGTTTCCAGCTGGGGTGTTTATGGATAATGCTGTCTTAAATGGTTTATAGGTTTAACTTGCCTCACATAAGCATACAGTGCTATAGGTTATATAGCAAAGAGTTAAATTAGTGAAATATGAAGTATTCAGATTGAGGACATGGACTCCACTGTTTTGCAAATAAATATTATCAATCTCTATTCCGACGGTATTATATCACTTCACATTTTCTCTATAGCTTGGTTCTGTCAGTTAATGTTTGTATATATGGAGTAGTACCTAACATTCTGATTTTAGTTTTCTTTCCCCTAATTATACAAAGTTAAGCACTTTACATATGCTATTTGATATTTGGATTTTCTCTATTGTGAAATGCCCTTTTAAGTAATCTTCCCATTTTTCTACTGGGAGACTGTTGTTTTCTAGTTGATTTATAGTAGTGTTTATGTATTCTGAATATGAGCCTTTGCTGGTTTCTGGGCCACGATTATTAAACTCAACACTTGCTTTTCTATGATTTTGATACTCTCTCTTGATGAATAGAACTCCTTAATTTTAATGCAGTCAGACTGATCAATCATCAACTTTTAGTCAATGTTTTTATGTCTTGTTTAAAAAAGTATTTGCTGCACTAACATCATGAAGTTACTTGTCTGTATTTTCTTTTTAGTGTGACCTTGAAGATTTCACTTTGTAATATACCTAAATTTGATCTGGAGATAAGGAGTATATTATAAGCCCACTTTCATTTCAGCTTTCTGTATAGAACCCCAAAAGACCCATTTCTTTTTTTTATTTAAAAAAATATAGTTTATTTTATTTTTGAGACAGAGACAGAGCATGAGCAGGGGCGGGACAGAGAGAGAGGGAGACACAGAATCTGAAAAAGGCTCCAGGCTCTGAGCTGCCAGCATAGAACACAATGCCAGGCTTGAACCCACGAACTGTGAGATCATGACCTGAGCCTAAGTCAGACGCTTAACCAACTGAGCCACCCAGACTCCCCAAGACCTATTTCTGAGTATTGTAATGATCACAATTTCCCACTGTTCTTCAGTATTATAATAATAATAAATCAAAAAGACATTTTACTAATTGTAACTCTACTTAGAATTATCACTTTTTTTAGTGATATGACTATATTCTGTCTTTGCTCAGTTATTTGCTTGTACAGATCCCTCCTGACCACTATATCTGAAATAGTAATACTCCATTAGATTTAATCCCCTTATACATTTTCTTTTTCTTCATAATATTAACTAGTGCTTGAAGTGATAATATATATTTTATTTATTGATCAGTTTACTGTTTATCCCTCCACATGTAAGTTCAATAAGGAAAGGAATTTTGCTGTATAGCTTACTATAATGTATTTGTTTAGCACAGTTCATAATTTATTTTATTCAATAAACGTTTGTTGAATGAATGAATAAATTGATTAGTAAATTAATTTATACAAAGGAGATATTATCCTGTTACAATATCCAAATATTCAATATCCAAATTTATTCTAATATCAGTCTATGATTATAAATAAAGCTAAAAATACAAATAAGGGAACAAAATATCCAGATGTGTCAAAAAAAAAAAACAATTCAGGCCACAATTCAGAGAAAAAAAATGGGAAAAAAAGGGGATGATGGGTATGGAGGCAAGATAAGAGATTAGGATAGGATTAGGATAAGAGAGTAGGATATTAGCCATATTAGTTAGGGTTCTCCAGAGAAACAGAATATGTATACATATATTTGTGTGTGTGTGTGTGTGCGTGTGTGTGTGTATTCATATACATATACACACACAGAAAAGGGGGAAGGGGGAAGGACAGAGGGATGAAGGAAGAGAAAGACTGATTATAAATTTTTGGTTCACATATTGCGAATTCTGAGAATCCTAAAAACTGCAGTTGGTGGATAATGTGGTTCCAAGTCCAAGTCTGAAGGCCTGAGAACCTGGAGAGCCAATGGTATAAATTCCAGTCCAAAAACCAGCAGGCTTGAGACCCACCAAGAGCTGATGTTCCAGTTTGAGTCTGAAGGCAGGGAAAAACTGATGTCCCAATGCAAAGCAGTGGGGCAGGCTTAGTGCCCTCTTCCTTAAGGGAGAGTTACACTTTTTGTTCAATCCGGCCTTCAACTGATGAGTGAGGACCACCCACGTTAGAGAAGCAATCTGTTTTACTTAGTCCACCTATTCAGAAGGTAATCTCATCCTATAACATCCTCACAGACATACTCAGGATAATGTTTAATCAAATATCTGGGCACTTCAGGGCCCAGTCAAGTTGACCCATAAAATTAACCATCACACTCACAATGAGCACTAAGGGAATCATGTCAATAGAGGTACAATGAGGAAAATGGAAAAAATCAGCATTTTCCAGAGAGCGTCAGTGGAAGTTGCTGATCAGTTAAATGAAGGTTATTGGAGGGAATGATTTTATTATTTGAAATAGGAATTTAGGAAAAAGGTGAGGCCTCAAGAGGGTGATTATGCAATTTTTAAACAAATTAAGTTATTCAAATGATGCATAATTGTAGCAGCTCGATAAAAGATCTGTATTAGGAGGTCTTGGAGTAGTGATAGTGATAAACACAAAGTAATTTATAAGAGGATTCAAGGAAATAAACCTGATTAAAACTTCTAGAAGTGGATTGAAAAGAGGAGTACACTTGAGGCTATTTGACATTAAATTGTGCCATGTATGGCCTCTGAGTAAGCAGTTTCTGGTGATTGAAAAGCTGTTGAGAAATTGGGTTTTGTGCATAGCAATCTTACAAAAGAGTCTCCCTCATTGTTACTCGTTACTTTTATGTAATACATTCATACTACAAATTAAAGACAAATGCAGTATGAGTCATAAAACATAAATATGGTGGGAAAAGTTATCTTTAGAAATTTCAGGGACTTTTTTCAATGTAGAAGGGAGTGACTCTCCAATCATCAACAAAATAGCACTAAAGCTCAACCTGTGGAAAGTAATTCATTTTATACAGCAGGAATTTTTTCCTTGGCTGGTTTGAAAAGCTTACTCAGGAGCTGGTCTAATACAAGTACTGCTAGTGCTTCACTAGACATCTTAAAGCAAAAGGAAACAGACACATTCAACTCTACATTTGTAAAAATATCACAAAGGATTAAAATAATCAAACAGTTACTGGGATGCTCAGTTCTTGTCCCAGATGTACCAAAGAATTGGAGATTGCAGACCAGAATGGGGAGATAGAGTTCACTGAGTAGACACATAGAGCATACTTTCAAGAGATAAAGGGAGCCAATGCCTGAGCAAGAGTAGCAATAGTTCCAGAAGCTCTAGCTGCATCCTGTTAAGCTTCTTTCTGCATATTAAATTTGGCTTTCATTGACATTTCTGATTGATACTGGTGGTTATATAACATTTTGGCTTCTGCACATCCATGACCTCTGGTGCATCATTATAATTGTATTTATTTATGTATTGTGTATATTTGAGTATCTAACGAGTTTTGTTGTGACTTTAGGGTAACCTAAAAGCAAACTGTACCTCTTACGTGCATGCTCAGCTCTTGGAAGTCCTCTTGTGGCTTTTTACCAGCTCTGTGGCTAGGACTTCTTCCCTGATCTGTTAGCACCTTAGAGGTGACCATAAAGATGTGGCTGTTAGCCTTCAAGGGTGACTGTGAGCGTGGGGTCAACATCAGCTTTATCCCTCTTTGCTCAGGTCTAACTAACTGCTTAACAAAACTAATAGAATTTTTAAAGAAATTGAATGCCTTTTTCTATGTCTGTTCTCTGATAGAACTCCAATGAGGCTACCCTTGGAAGAATTACTCCATATAGAATGGGAACATCCTAGCACAAACATTCATGAGAGAGACATCTAGTACCACTGTGTGCAATGTCATTATTGATAAAATGCTGCTGGATGCCTTTGAAGTGACCATTTAATTTTTTTTTTCTTGAGGAGCACACATAGAGGTCTATATTTTACATATTAATCTTAATATAAATGGTACATTATACCAAAATAAATATCTATAAATTGTATTTTGATTGTAAAAAAACTTCATTTGACTGGAAGTATATGTCTTTTTTTTTGATACAAAAGTGAAATATTCCATGTGTAGTATAATATGAAGACATAGCATATTTAAGTTTCTGATTAAATACGGAAACAGTAAGATACAAGTTTAGTTAACATTGATGTTCAAACTATTGCAGGTACTTTAACTTCCTGGTAAATCAGCCAATCATAGGTAAAAGATTTGAATTTAATCATGTTTAGAGTTTAGCTTAGTATTTGAGAGATTCATATATATGTTTCAGAAATTCTCATATATTTCTTTAACTCTGTAAAAAAATAAAACGTCATTTGTTTTCATGGGTTTAAAGTAATCAATGCTGGGGCACCTGAGTGGCTCAGTTGGTTAAGCGTCTGACTTCAGCTCAGGTCATGATCTCACAGTTCGTGGGTTTGAGCCCTGCATCGGGCTCTGCGCTGACAGCCAGCTCAGAGCCTGGAGACTGCTTCGGATTCTTTGTCTCCCTCTCTCTCTGACCCTCTCCTGCTCACGCTGCCTCTCTCTCTCTCTCAGAAATAAATAAAACATTAAAAAAATAATCAGTGCACACTTTATTTTTAAGATGCTTGTAGCTAAGGAGACTTAGCCAGGAAAACATATTGGAAACCCTTTCCTTATCTCTCCTTCTCAACCCTAATCTTTAATGTAGCCACTTGTTGCATGTGGGTAATAATCTCTCTTAAATTCATGATCCTGGTGTTACCAGAAACATATTCCTTGCAAATATGACAGAAGGCTTTCCTCTCTTCCTAGGTAGTAGAAATTTTAATGAATAGCTATTCTTCAGAATGAAGGGCTTTTAAAGTTTAGGAGAGTAATGGACCTGCTGATAATCTTGTTGCTTCCAATAGTTTAGATGGATGAGATTGAGAGGGAAAGTACACCCTTTGTCTTGTTTATCAAGGTAAGCCAATTTACTAAATTCTCATAATACATTAAATTTTGTGCCATTACTCTTTTTATTCACATCAGTTTTTATAATCCATCTCATTTTTATCTCTGGTTGAATTCTGAGAAAAAGTGAGTGTATTTGACAAATCTTAATTAACTACAAATATTTAAAAATAGCTTTGAGATAGTTGTAAATAAAACAAAATTAATTTATATATGTACATATTTATTTTAAATAGCTATTTTTGCTAATTTCTGGGAACTAATGTTTCCACTGTTATATTTCAAAATGAGTATATTTTCAGATGTACTTGATAATGAAAATAGTTTTTCTAAGGCTTTATAAAGAAAGATTCATCTAATGGACTTTTTATTTTAAAAAGAGTGTATGTATATTTTACTCTAAATTTCTTTTTACTGAGTTCCCATGGGATATTAATCCTCACATCTTAGTATGTTTCTTGTCAAGCTTTATGTATAAAAGGCAAAACTAAATGCATTATATTTTGTAGTGTGTGTGTGATAAGACAGCAATCTTCTAAAGGAAAAACATGAAATGTAAGTCTGTAAAGTTATATTTTAAGACTTCAGGTTCCTTTTACTACTTTTCTACTAAAGTTAACCTTAATAATGTAAGAAAACTTCTACTTCAAGGACATCACTTTTTCAAGCTTCCAAATCTGACTAAATATTCTACTAAAATTGTATTTTGCATAATGCACTTAAACTTGAATCTAATACTTACTGAAAAAAGACTTAATTCGAAAATAATGTAGGCCAAGACCAACCATTCATATTTAAATGAGAGAAACACAATCTCTATGCAGTATGACACCTTAATAAGCATTCCTCTATATCCTAAATCATATCCTAAAGAAGTTTTAACAAAATATAGACATTTTCAAAAATTTGCAGACTTGATTTGTATAACAAATATTCACTGCAACTCATTGTTATTCTATTAAGAGATTTCACAAAATATATGATTGATTATGATTGTCATGTAAAAATTCTGAATTACCCATTTTCTATATTATTGATGACTATTTTCAAACAATATTAGTTCTACAACACAGACATAGAACTTTTCCTCAATCTCTTAATTTTTTAATTTGTTTTTAATTGTTTTAATGTTTATTTACTTTTGAGAGAGAGAGAGATAGAGTGCAAGTGGAGGAGGGACAGAGAGAGATGGAGACAAAGAATCCAAAGCAGGCTTCAGGCTCTGAGCCATCAGCACTGAACCCAGTGTGGGGCTCAAACCCATGAATGCTGAGATCATGACCTGAGCCAAAGTCAGACACGTTACCGACTGAGCCACCTACCTGTCCTTCAATCTCTTATTTCTAAATGAAAAGACATAAATAATATAAACTACAGAACATATGTACATTAGCAGTGGAAATCTAAGATGGTTTTCAAATGTGTGAAAACTGGGGAGACTTTTGCTTGAGACAGAATGCTCATTGCTAAAATGCAGAGTAGTTCAGGGCCATTATATTCAGGGAACAATGCCAGTTGAGTCCTGGATCAAAGGGGGAAAAATGCTGTAAATGACATTATTGGAGCAATTGGCAACAAACAAACATATAGATTATATAATAAGAGCAATATAAATTGCCTCAAGGGTATCACCATAGTGTGGTTATGTAAGTTAATGTCCTTGTTCTTAAGTATTATACATTATAATATTTAAGAGTAAAGAAACATGTCTAAAATATACTTTCAAGTAGTTCAGAAAAGAACTAAAATAGGTTATGTCTCTATATCTGTATGCAAATCTATGTTACTCCATTTCTCTAAATCTGTATCAGCATTTATACATATGCTATATATGTATATGCATATATACATATGCCATTTACCTATATCTGTATTGATCTATGTAGAGAAAGAGCAAGAGAAATACACTAAGGATATTCTTCTCTCCACTTCTCTCCTGATAGTCAAATATTCTATGCTACTTACTTTCCTGTTGCTCCTGCAGAAACACTCTTCCTTCTTCAGTAATCTCTAGGATTCCATGAACCTGACATATATGGACCCTGTCATCAAGGCCTCCCATAATCTGGGTTCCATTTGGGTTCCACCAGTGGGGAACCCTGGCATTGAATCTGAAGGAAGGAAAAACGTGAAGTCAAGATATTTATTTCCATGCCCAGGATATGAACTTTTTTTAGGTTTTAAGAACCCCTGTCTTTCTTCGTGTCTTAATGGCTAGGGATGGTAACAGCTTTGTACTATTAGACCCATTTTCCTTTGTAGTTTTCCTTATACTTCCCTAACACTTCTGCAATTATCCCTTTGTAAATAAAAGCTCCTTGAGTTAACTTGGAATGACGGTTTAGTTCCCCTTTCTGATACTGACTGATAGGGTGAGCAGTAAGTCATGGTCACTATGTTTAAAGCATTACATAAATTTTTATAATGCTTACATGTGTATGAAACTTGTATAATATCTACGTTTTAGAGGTGAGAGAACAAACTCCTGGGTTCCAGTGAATTGTGTTCCCCACAGAATTCATATAAAGTTTTAAACCTTAGTGCCTTAAAATCTGACCTTATTTGGAAATAAGGCTCTTAAAGAATGATTAAGTTAAAATGAGGCTTTTAGGGAAAGCCGTAATTCAAACTGACTAATGTCCTTATAAAAAGATGCAATTAGGACACAGAGACACAGACCATAGGTGGAGCACAGAGCAAGAAGGTGGTCACCTGCAAGACCTCAGAACAAACAAACTCTGTCAACACCAGAAGTCTGAGAAAATAAATTTCTGGTTTTTAAGCTACCCAGTTTATAGTACTTTGTTATGGCAGCCCAAGCAAATACATATTCAGTAAAACCTTGGTTTGCGAGCATAATTCATTCTGGAAACGCTTGTAATCCAAAGCACTTGTATATCAATTGGAATTTTAAGAACAATTGGCTCAGTTGTGATCATGTGACATTCGGCATCACATACTGCTTCTATTGCAAGATGAACTCGTTTATCAAGTCAAACTTTAGTAGAAATGTTTGCTCATCTTGCAGAACACTCGTGAAACAAGTTACTCGCAGTTCAAGGTTTTACTGTACTTGCTTGGCCCATATGTAAAATAAACTTCCCTAAAACAGTGCAGCATCTACCACAGTTCTGCCAATCCAGTACTATGTTCTCCATGTTTTCTTTCTCTTCTAATTAATTTTGGCAGTTATTTATCATTTGCTAATTGCTTAATAATATTTGTATTGATTTCTCTTAATTAGATTATACAATTATTGAAAGAAATGTGATGGTTATATAGCCTCATATGGTAAGGACAGTTAGTAATTAGTTAGGATTTGCCTTCTGTGAGGCTGTTTGTAATTGCATAATTTACATTATGTCACTTAATCCTTCAAAATATCATTATTTTATTAATTGTATCTGTATTTTATAGATGGGAAAGAGAAATGAAGAGAAGTTAAGCTACTTGCTTAAGTTTATGCAACTAGTAATCATCATGGCCAGGAATCTGATGCAGGCATACCCAGGCATTTGACTATGCAGATTATGCTATAATCATGATCTCTATCTCAGAGCACTCACAAGATACAAAGCACAGATCATGAATATTTGAATTAAAAAAAAACTTGACGTAATAATTTTAGTAACGGAGAAAGTAATCTAAAACAAGATTCAGTTTAATATTACATTTAAAAATTAAGATACTTCATTTATAAATTTAAAATATAGTCACACTATTTTTCATCTTATAATCCTTAAAATCTTGTGAATAATTTCAATGAAAATAGTATAGTATACTACAAGAAGAAGGAACTTTGATTCATGTACCTTTCAGAGCTGAAGAGCCATTCTGTCATCACTAAATGATGACATTTTCAGTTATTGCCAGATGATTCCACTTTTCTTCATAGTCCTTATTACCGACACATCGTATAATTATTAGATTATACGTTTATTTACTGTCTCTTATAACTAAATTGTAATCTCCAGAGAGCAAAAGTCATGAATGAATATAAGTTAGGTCCAAGGATAGTTGTTATCATTAAAGGAAGGGACAAGATGGACTAAGAGCACTGGAGATACATGTATTCCTCTCACAAAATACAACTACTATGGGGGCTCAGTTGGTTAAGCATCCAACTTTGGGTCAGGTCATGATCTCACGGTTTGTGAGTTTGACCCCAGCAGCAGACTCCATGCTGACAGCTTGGAGCCTGGAGCCTGCTTCAGATTCCGTGTTTCCCTCTCTCTCTGTTCCTCCCCTGCTCATACTGTCTCTCTCTCTTTCTCTCAAAAATAAATAAAGATTAAAAAATAAGTTAAAAAATACAACTAGTCTGAAGCCTGCTGGGAAATAGAGTAAATAGGAAATAGAAATATAATATGGATTTTAAAATAAGTTGTTGACATTTCATCAAATTAACATAAACATTCTTCTTAGCTTCAAGTTAAATGTCTTCATCATTGTCCTTCAGAACAGTAATTTCAAAAGATGGATATCAATGTATCCAAAGTGTATCATGGATACACTGTCTACCTTGATTTCAGCTCAGGTCACATCTGATGGCCATGAGATGGATTCCTGCATTGAGCTCTACACTAAGGATGGAGACTTCTTAAGATTCTCTCTCTCCCCTTTTGCCTCTCCCTCTTCACACTCTTTCTCACTCTCTCTCACACACACACACACACAAAACAAAACAAAACAAAACAAAAAAACCTCATTCCTGAGCCTTATCTCATAACTGGTAAAGCCAATTGTGATAATCAGTGACTTAAAATTTTAGTATCTGTTAGCTATGACTTAGGTAACAGTTAAATGACACCAAAGATAAAATCCTGTATGTAATTATTTTAAATAGAAGAGGTATAAAGATGTTAGTGATTTAGAAGAATGAAAGAACTCTGCCTAATGATAATGTAAGAATACTGATGGGAAAGAAGCATGATTCATTAAATAGATTCATTGTCTTCTGTGTGAGAGTTATTAAAGACAATTTAAATTCATACACTAACTTTCATTATTAGAAGGTTTAATAATTTGAAATACATGGGACCCAACTGTTTTACTCTAAAGATGATAAAGATCTCTCTCCCAGGACTGTCAAATGGTCACTATTCTCATCTGGGAAAATCACATTGCAGTAATGCAATAACTTTATAAATGTCTGGAAAATTAAAGTAACCATCATAAATAATGAATGAAACATATTATTACAAGCCCATTTTATAAAAGGAATGCTAACATATTTTTCTTAAAGATAAAAGGGAGGATTTGGGGTCCATCTGGTAATATATGTATAGTTATTAGACTACTTAGTTGGCAATGAATTGTAATACATGTAAGAATTTTATTCAGTACATAGATTCATTAATTTATGAGTTCAGATTATTATTCATGAGTTCACATAATATTTCCCTTTGGTACAAATATTTATTGAATGTTTACTATGCATTTATTTTTTTATTATTTAGAGAGAGAGAGCATATGAAAGGGGAGAGGGGCAGAGAGAGAGAGGGAAAGAGAGAGAGAGGGAGGGAGAATCTTAAGCAGGGTCCATGCTCCCCACAGAGCCCAGTGTGGGACTTGATCCCATGACTCTGAGATCATGAACTGAGCCAAAATCAAGAGATGGATACTTAACTGACTGAGCCACCCAGATGCCCCTTGGGTAATATTTATAAGTAGCATCTTCCAATTTTTTTCCAAAATAATATTATTGGCATTAAAAAGTGTTATTGATTTTCTACTGACTTAAGTTGATTTGGGCTGACGATAACAGTATAGTTACAAAGTATCAGCAGAGTTAAGTTACTCATTCATCATATAGCATGTGAAATATTGTCCTTCAATTTAATGATATTTGAAAGAAACACACACAATACTCTTAATAAAAACAGGAAGTGAGAAGATATAGTACAACCTTACTTTATTCCTGAACACTTTAAAATCTAGTGAACTTTGTTTCTATCTTGTCCTCAGTATTCTTTATCATTTTTTCTACAAAAAAAAAAAAACCCACAACATTTTCCAAAAACTAAAATAATTATATATACTTCTGTCCACCCATATGTTTAAATCTCACAGTTCATTTGTATGCATAGAAATTCACTAACTTTGGCTTAACTGAGGTAGTACAATTAAAAACAAAATTCTTACTTTTTAAAATAAATTTTCCTTGTGAAATTTCAGAAAACATCTTTGTGCTTACATGAAGACAGAGACAATTTGTGTTGTTACAATCTGATAATTTCTAGAGAAACTCAATAGAAATCATTACGCTGTGTTTCTATAAGTTTCTAGTTTGTGTTCAATAGCCGGTTTGCATTGGCATCTAATATGTAGAGAAAAATAAACAAGTCCATTAATTGTTTCTCTATGTGCATTATTTTAATGTAATTTATACCATGCTAGTATTTCTATTTTAAAGATCCGGGTGGAGTTCTAAATATCTTCTTGATAATTTGCAAATTCAATCTCCAATGTGTTCATGAAATATATTCCTGGGTACCCTTTATCCCATGATCTTACAAACAATCCCTGACCAGTCAACATGCTTTTGAAAATACCCAGGTGGTGACCTTCTGTGGTGACTTTATTCCAAGTCACCATCATCTCTCAGGAGGATTATTGTAATAATCTTCACCTTGTCCTTGTTCCATATACTTTGTTCTCTCCATAGAATAAGCCAGAATAATACAATTCAGCAGTCTCAAGTGTGTGGCTTCTCTGCTCAAATTCCTCGGTCCTTTTATCTCTCATTCAGAACAATCTTCAAACTCCAGCCATCCCTCTCTCCTGAAGACTTTCCTGACCTTATCTATCATGTTCACCCTCATTTACTATACTTCTACCCATAGATTTTCATTTTTTTCTGGGAACACAGAATACTTTTTTTTTTTTTTTTGCCTGGGAGTCTTTCCAGTTGCTCTCACTCTGTAGAAACACTTTCATTCATGGCTTGCTCTCTCACCTCCTTCAAGTGTTGGCACAACTGTTCTGTTTTGGGAAAGGCCTTCCTTGACTGTCCTACTTAAAATCACTTCCCTTTTTTAATCCCATCATCCACTTTTCTTTCCTATAACTTTCTTTTTATTACCTCATAATACTCTTTGTTTTACTAGTTTCTTCAATATTTGTTCCTCCCCCATTAGAATCTAAATATCACAAAGTTAGGGATTTTTGTCAGTTTTCTTGACTGCTCTATTTTCAATTTCTTGGAATAGTAACTTGGTTTATAATCTCATATTCATGAATTGATGAATTATTATAAATGAAATAGCATAATTTACAGCTCCTATTTTCTTCCAGAAAATTGGACACCTTTTATTGCTCTTTTTTTCATAGAAAAACATCTCAAGAGAAGGCATACAGTGTAGGGCTGTTCTTCTGTTATTCTGACATGGAAAATATATTATTACTGGTAGAGATACCATCCTTAGAAAAAATTGCATGCTTTTGACTTAGGTAAGGGACAAAGTGCCCATTTTGTTTAAACAGATAGTATTAAAGTTCACATTATTTATTGCATAATGAAGCGTAGTTATTTTTACAGGGTTGAGGAAAATTCAGACATTTTATTCATTAAACAAAACACCCTACATAAAAATAACATATCAGTTTCCTACAAAATTTTAGAAATGGACATAAAATGAGAAACTGGGTTATATAATAATTCCAAATTGTTGAAGACCATATGCATATCCAGTATCACATATGCCTGATAGTTTGAATCATAGAGTTTAGTTTTATATCATATAACAAATGTATACAGAAAAATCAACTATTTTGGGTATAGGGATTTCCAATGTTTTTTTTTTTTTCCCTCATGAACCAACTCCTTTTATTATATATCAATAAAATCTAGCATATAAGATCAAATTACCTCCATAATATGTTAGGCAATTTCCTTCAGTGGTAAAACTCTATTCATTTTAAGATTGGTCATTCATATGCTAACCATTAATTAAATAGAAAATATTGTCACAACTTTGTAAACACACACACACACACACACACGCACGCACATATACGCAATACACTCTGCCAGTTGATAAATGAGGCATTGGATATAGAAAATAGACTGAATTTTTTTCTTTATTTTTTACTCCTAAAAAACCTTTTAACTTTCAAAATAGTGTCTTTTTCTTTAGGAAAGTTTGTGCTGTAAAATTTGTGTTATTTTTATTAGAATTTGTCATTGAGGTTTTTTTTTCTCCAAACAGATTTCACATATATATTCACATATACATTTTTCTCTAATGCTTTATCCACCTGGTATTTATTTTTTGAATGATGTTCAATTGAAGAATATGTTCCAAATAGTAATTTTTGTTTTTCCTTTCGGTTTCAGTTATTTTTTAAGGTCCTCTGTATTTTAGATTAAGTGTATACATTTTAGTAGTGATTATTTATTGGCAATCAATTAATACTCTAATAATATGCTATTTTCATAACTTTAGATTGTAATTTATTTTAAACTATATCAAGAGGAGTTCTGAAGTTGGGGAGGCATTTGAGAGTAAGATGCTTTGATCATGTTTACATATTGAAAAAATATGTCAGAGGAAGAAAGAAACTAAGATACGGAAGAGAAAGGATAAATTATAAGGAAAATCTTAAATGAGATATAAACTTTTATGTTAGTCATAAAAAAGTTTGATTCCTCCATTTGAAACAACATGCAAGGAGATATAGTTTTGAGTGTGTATATTTATATATATGGAAACAAAAATTGGACTTTAAATGTGATAATCTCACTTTCTGTTTAAAGTAGGAAGAAAGGTTATTTCTTAGTGTCAACAATCAAAATGACAAGATTTTTAAAAAGTATTAAATTTTTGCTTTAAGTGATATAGGTTTCAGAGAAGAAAGCATTACAGTGTTTAGAGGAAGACAAAATCAATTGTGTGACATAATCTGTGTAGAAGGAAGATTCAGTTGTTACTTACATTTTTTAAAAAGGAAATTGCAGAGGCACCTGGGTGGCTCAGTCAGTTGAGCATCCAACTCTTCATATAGTCCCAGGTCATGATCTCAGTTTCGTGGTTTCGAGCCCAGTTTAAGATTCTCCCTCTCTCTCTTCACCCACCCCTGGTTCTCCCCCATTCACACTCTCTCTGTCTCAAAATAAATAAACTGAAAAATAAGAGGAAATTACAATTAAGTAATTGGCTCTCTGCTGTGTAAAGCAAGGCAGAATCTGTATTTGTTGTTAGGAATTGCTTCACAGGGTGATGGTGATGGTAACAGTGGTGATGATGATGATTTTGATGTCTTTAGCTCTTCATATCATATGGCTTTGGTTATTTTAGGTTAACTGGATACTTTACTGGTTGGTAAAACTAAGAATTAGAAGACTACATTTAATACATAATAATTCAGTCAATCCACCTAGAAATATTTGTTGACATTTTTTGTCCTTTCAGTAACCTTAAACAGTTAAAATGACAGACATGTATGTGAAAAGTACAGTTAAAAATTACTGTAACTGCCTGAGAATTGTTTATGGGGAAATAGAAATAGAGAGATTTTAAGTCATCAAGTTTGTGTAGATTTACTGACACCCAGGTTTGTTATAGATATTTAGTAAGGAGCAAGAGTGAGACGTGTGAAGCATAGGTCACTGAGTCCCAGGGAAGGAAGAACTTCAGGTCAGAGGATGTAACACACGTGTTGTGCAGTGCTCTTACACTAGCATATTCTCAGTCTTTCTTTCCAACATGGTCTACTCCCCAGGGAGCAATTCTTCACCCATGGCCTGTCTGTAGCATCTTCTTGCGGCACCAGTAGTGTTGAGAGTAATCTGCCTGTGTTCTTCATTGGCATTATGCTCATCAGGCTGGCTCTGTTATGTTCCCTGGCTGGCTCTGAGTTTTTCTAGTTATATGATCCTCCATCTGCTTTCTTTTGTGGTGGCAAAGTGGTCCTGCCAATCTCTTCACATTCTGCCATTTTTCTGGTTTTGCTGTTGCTTTAATTATATTTTACACATGTAGTATAGTTGATGGAAAACTGAAGAAATGCCTAGTACTTGTTTAGATTCTTTGCAAAGAACAGTTAGTCTTTGCCACTGACTAAACTGTGCTTTAAACCCAGGTGCAGAAACTTGCAGAAACTTTTTGCAATATGTTTAAAGTTACCAAAATGGAAAATCCAAGCAAACTGTTGCCTGTGTTTAGTCTTGTGATTTAAAGACAGCTGGTAGAGATAAGCACTAACATAAATCTTGTCTGAATTTCCCAAACCTAGCATATGAATCGTGAATTCTTTATCACTTTTTGTAGCTGTTTAACCATAGGTGATGGTGATATAGCAGAACAGAAAGAACAAAATTTGGATTTAGAAAATCTGGGTTCAGAATCTTATTTGCTAGTTATTTGACCTTGGGGATATAACTCTGTCTATACTCTCCCTTCCAACTTTAGAGATGAGGAAACTGAGACTAAGAGAACATGTAATTTCCTGAACTTTTCAAAGGTAGAAAATGTCAAAGAGAGATGTAAAAATTATCTTTCTTTACCTCAAAACTTATGATCAGTCATCACACAAAGTACCCAAATTTTTTTTTAATGCTAACTTTTTAAAGGATGCTTACTGCTAGAGCTCATCTGTATTTAAAAACTAATGTGGCCTCTGATCTATTGTTCCCTATCATTTATGACCCAGTTTCTCTTTAGGCTATAGTTCAATTCTGTGGGTCCTGAATATTCTTTATAGGAATACAGGTGTATTTTGAAGATATTCCAGGTTTGGCTCCAGAGCATTGAAATAAAGAAGATATAGCTATAAAGCAAGTCAAATGAATAGTTTGGTTCCCCGGTGCATATAAAAGTTATGTTTATGCTCCCAAGGGATACAGAAATGCTGATGCATAGGAGCTCATGTACCCCAATGTTCATAACAGCATTCTCAACAATAGCTAAAACATGGAAAGAGCCTAAGTGTCCATCAATGGACGAATGGATCAAGAAGATGTGGTTTATCTATACCATGGAATACTACATGGCAATGAGAAACAATAAAATCTGGCCATGTGTAGCAACATGGATGGACCTTGAGGGTGTTATGCTGAGCGAAATAAGTCAGGCAGAGAAGGACAAATATCATATGTTTGCACGTATAGGAGGATTAGGAGGAACTTGACGGAGGAACAAGGGGGAGAAGAAGGGTGGAAATGGTGGGGGAAAGGGAGAGAGGCAAACCATGAGAGACTCTTGAATGCTGACAAAAACTGAGGACTGATGGATGTGGGGGAGGGGTGGGCATGGAGGAGGGCACTTGGGATGAGCACTGGGTGTTTTATGGAAACCAATTTGACAATAAACTATTTGTAAAAAAAATGAAAAAAATATTTTTAATTAAAAAAAGTTATGCTTATGCCACACTGTAGTCTAATAATTGTGGAATAGCATCACGTCTAAAAAAATACATACCTTAATTAAAAATAATTTGTTAAAAAATACTAACTACCATCTGATCCTTCAGTGAGTTATAATCTTTTTGCTGGTGGAGGGTCTTGTCCAATGTTAAAGGCTGCTCACTCAACAGGGTGGTGGTGCTGAAGGTTGGGGTGGCTATGGCAATCTGTTAAAAAAAGACAACAATGAAGTTTGCCTCATTAACTCTTCCTGTCATGAATGATTTCTCTGTAGTATGTGATGCTGTTTTATCCACAATAATACTTTAAAAAAATTTTTAAAATAAAGATAATGTTTTGAGATGAGAGAGGCAGCAAGAGAGAGAGAGAGAGAATCCTAAGCAGGCTTTGTGTTATCATTATGGAGCCCAATGCAGGTCTCAGCCTCATGAACTGTGAGATCATGACCTGAGCTGAAATCAAAAGTCAGACATTTAATTGACTGAACCAACCAGGTGCCCCAGTAGTATTTTTTTTAATTACAGTCAATCTTCTCAAACCCTGCCAGTGCTTAATCATGTAAATTTATGTAATATTCTAGGGGCGCCTGGGTGGCTTAGTTGGTTAAGCGTCCGACTTTTCGCTTAGGTCATGATCTCGTGGTTCATGGGTTCGGGCCCTGCGTCAGGCTCTGTGCTGACTGCCAGCTCAGAGCCTGGAGCCTGTTTCAGTCTCTCTGACCCTCCCCTGCTCACGCTGTCTCTCTCTCTCTCTCTCTCTCCTAAAAAAAAAAAAAAAAAAAAAAACATTAAAAAAATGTATGTAATATTCTAAATCCTTTGTTGCTATTTCAATGGTCTTCACTGCACCTTCACCAGGAGTAGATTCCATCTCAAAACCCTACTTTCTTTGCTAACAAAAAGCAATCCTCATCTGTTAAAGTTTCATCATAGTATTGCAGCAATTAGGTTACATCTTCATGCTCATTCTCTAATTCTAGTTATTTCACTATTTCTACCACATCTGCAGTTACTTCCTCCAATGGAGTCTTGAACCCCTGCAAAGTCAGCCATGAGGATTGGAATCAGCTTTTTCCAAACTCCTATTAATGTTGATATTTTGACCTTTTCACATGAATTAAGAATGTTCTTTATGGCATCTAGAATGGTGGATTCTTCCCAGAAGATTACTTTGCCCATATTCATGAGAAGAATCATTATATCTGGCAGCCATAGCTATACAAAATGTATCTTTTAAATAATAAGACTTCAAAGTTGAGCTGACTCCTTGATCCATGGGCTACAGTGAGCAGTGATATTTTAAACAGAATCCTTTTTCCTCAGTCTAAGCAGTAGGTCTCAATAGTGGGCTTAAAATATTCAGTAAACCATGTTGTAAACAGATATGCTTTCATTCAGGCTTTGTTGTTCCATTCCTAGAGCATAGGCAGAGTAGATTTAACATAATTCTTAAAGGTTCTAGGACTTTATGAATGGTAAACAAACACTGGCTTCAACTGAAAGTCACCAGATGGATTAACCCTTCATAACAGAATCATCTTGTCCTTAGATGCTTTGAAGCTAGGCATTGACTTCCCTAGCTAGGGCTCCCTACCTATGAAAGTCCTAGGTGTCATCTTTTTCCAATAGAAGGCTGTTTTGTCTACATGGAAAGTCTGTTATTTAGTGTGGCCACCTTCATTAGTTATTTTAGCAAGAACTTCTGGATAACTTGCAGCAGCTTCTACCTTAGCAGGTGCTGGTTCACCTTGCATTTTATGTTATGGAGATGGATTCTTTCCTTAAACCTCATGAACCAACCTCTACTAATTTTAGCATTTTCTTGTATACTTTCCTCACCTTTCAGCCCTCATGAGATTGAGGAGAGTTAGGGCCTTGCCCTAGATTAGGCTTTGGCTTAAGGGAATGTTGTATCTGGTTTGACCTTCTCTCCAGAGCACTCAAATTTTCCATGTTTCACTTCCTTATCAGTTGCATGTTCACTGGAGTAGCGCTTTTAATTTCCTTCAAGAACTTTTCCTTTACATTCATGACAGTTAACTGTTTGGTGCAAGAGGCCTAGAATTTGGCCTATCAACTTTCTGTGTGCTATCCACATTAAGATTAATCATTTCTAAATTTGATTTAAAGTGACAAATATGTAGTTCCTTCCTTTTACTTGAACACTTAGAGGCCATTGTAGGCTTAATAATTGGCATCATTTCAATATTGTTGTGTCTCAGGGAATAGGGAAACCTGATTGGGGGGGGCGGGCAGGGAAATGGCTGTTCAGTGGAACAGTCAGAATACACACATTTATCAAGTTCTCTGTCCTAAGTGGCACCCTTTTGTGGCACCCCAACACAATTACACTAGTAATATCAAACATCACTGATTCTAGATCACTTTAATAAATACAATAATAATGGAAGAGTTTGAAATATTGGAGGAATACCATCATGTGGCATAGAAACAGAAGTGAGCAAATACAGTTGGAAAAGTGGTATTGATAGACTTGCTAGATGCAGGATTGCCACAGACTTTCAATGTGTAAAATGAAATAAAAATGTTTAAAAATGCAATATATGCAAAGTACCACAAAGTGAACTGCAATAAAATGGTATATGTTTATTTTGTAACTGAACCCATAAGGACCATTTTTCTTCATCCAAAACAGAAAGCTTTCTCTTCTCACGTATTTTTATGCAGATGCTCCTCTTATTTTTTTCCTCTTAGCCAATCATTCTCCTTTACTTCTTTCAAAACTTGATCCAAATTAATAACATATCTTTTGTTTCAATTCTTTGACTAAATATTCCCTTTGCCTTCTTGACTTATCTGAATCCTGATCCTCAACTGAAGATCCTACTTTTATTTCACCTTCTTCTGGTGAAAATGAAAATTTTCTCACACTATATGGATATTTATATGCATTCGAAATCCTCCTACTAACTGGCCTATGACTGACCTATCTCCTACTGACCAAATTTAGAACATTGTAATTTTATTCTGTTATAAAAACCTCATTTCTTTGTGAGTTGTGCAACTTGCCTATATGACCCTCACTTTTATCTCACCCATAGAACATATTTACATATTCTATACTCTTTAACAAATTTGATATATTTATTGTAGAGTATTGTCTTTCTGTAGAAACCCAAACCATCATGAGAGACTTCAAAACCTGTATGAAATCCATATAGAGGTTAAAAACAACAACAAACAAACAAAAACTGGCCTCTCAGTTTTCTGAATATCTTAAATACCATAACTTTTCTTATCTCTATATTTGGCTAGACAATCCATGATTACATACTGACTGAGCCCTTTAATTAAATATTTCATGTTTAACATGAAAAAAAGCCCCATAAATTTAGACATTTGCCTTATGACCTTAGCTTTGTATTCTTTGTATTGTTTTTTCAATTCTTTGTAAACCTATGCCCATGACAACTGTATTCCAAATTCCTATGAATTGCTATCTTATTGACTTCTATTGTATTCACAGTTCTGCTGTCATGTCACTCATTCTCTAACCCTACTTGTCCTTTGTCCTTTCACTATATCACATAACAAAACCATAATCCTGGATAACTTAACTATCTGCATTGTCTTACCCAAAACTGGGCTTCAAAATTTCAAATAGGTCTTCAATTCCACTAAGCAACTGTTTCTCTAGACATTTCATTCTCCAGTTTCCACAAGTGCATCAATCTCCTTCAACTATCATCAAACTTCTTATAAGTCATCTTATTGTTTCATTCTGAAAATTTTTTTCATATAGCACTTCAGCGAACCAAACCGAACCAAAAAATCCCTGACACAGAGGGAACCATTTCAGTGTTCAAGGACCATAACACAGATGTCAATATGTGTAACTATTTATTTTTTTCTTCTCTTTCCTTTCTATCATAAAGTAGGAGGACTAAAGAGATTATGTAATTTGTACAAAGTTACACAACTGTGAATGAACAGGAATTTGAACTTGACCTTTCTGCCTTCAAATCCTATTTCCTCATCACTGAAATATTCTAAATTCTGTAGATAGATATTATGGGAGTAGATATAGTGTCATTCCTTGAATTTAAGATGACGGTTTTGCTGCATCTCCCCATTTTCCTATTCTGATAAAAACTATGCTGTAAGTAATTTTATATGAATTATAGTGATTATGACTAGTCTGATAATGTAATTTTAAAAAGGAACAAAGGAAAACCCATAATTCTTAATAACAGAAATACTAATACTCAACAAACCTTTGCTGTTGTCAATAATCTATTTAAGAAGGCCAGTTTTGTTTCTTTGAAGCTCCAAAGGATCTAGTATGATGTGATTTATTCCTAAAACACTGTGAAATTAATGAAAATATTATTTGCAGGAAAAAATGAGTTTACTTGCATTTGTAATAGGCTTGCCTGCAGCAGCAGCTGTACTTATATCAAGAATATGCCATGCTGAAAAATGGAAGGGTGATTTCTGTTGTTTTTCCTTTCTTTCCCCTTACATTTGTTGTTTATCATTTTAAATAAAATGAGAATCAATTGAAATTATTATACTATACTACAGGGGGAAGAATAATTGTGTCCCTGTAAATGTAGCTATGCCCAACTCACTCTTAATATCATTTAGGTGATTATCCCACTCATTTGAGTTAACTCACTGTTAATCATAGGAGATCAATTAATCCTAACTTTTAACACCACATGAAAATCAATTGCAGCTCTTCCCAAAGGAAGTGAGTCAGTATTTTATTAGGCAGGTGGTTTACCCAAATAGTTTAGTTAGACATGAGGACACATTCTTCCTCTGATGTGTTTCACACTTACAGGACAGATAGAAGAATGTATCTTTGAGGCGTATTATAGGAGTACTTAAAGCAGATTGTCCATGCTCCAATATTCAGCACTTCCTAGGAATAGTTGTATAACCAGCTTCCAATTACCCATATAGGTATATTGAGAAAAATGACTAAATGTCTTTTTAACATTTATTATATCTATAACATTTCCCCATCCCAAGTAGAAAAATAACATATGTATATAAAATACAAAACTAGAAAATAATGTTAAAAGTGTTGGCATTATATTTTTAAGAAGCCAACATTAGGTAATTTTGCTCTAACATTTTATTCTAATGGCTTCAAAGCAATTGCTTACCAATGCTCTTTGAATCTTACTAAGGCTGGCATCAAACTTACCAGTTTTATTTCTTTAGTTTTCATTGTCTACTTCTCCTTTTTGAAAATTAGTATAAAGACTGGCATTAGTATATTTGTGTCTCTCCCATTTTCCATTATTTCTCAAAGGGTTATTTTTTTCTTAAACTTGTTTCTGAGCATATATTTGCAAGTTCTCCTGTCTCATGGAAAAGATTCTGACTTTGGATTCAGAAGACCTGGCTTTAAGTCTTGGACTTGTTCCTTAGCTCACGTGGGTCCTAAGGCAAGTCAGGTATGGCTCCTGCTGTTATTTGTAGACTGGAAATGAGAATACATTTCCTAGACAGCTATTTTAAGAATTAAATGAATAAGGTCCAGATAATAAACTTTAAGATTACTTCTTATTTATTCTACTTCTTGATTGGAAAAGAATCCAGAACCTATTTGTAACTTGATTAATATCTTGTGCTAACCTTATTTCATCATGGACTTTTATTTTCCTTACACTATTTCAGGCTGTGACTTTTGGTTTTTTAATGAACTTTTTAAATTTAAATTTTAGATAGTTAAGATACAGTGTAATATTGGTTTCAGTAGAATTCAGTGATTCATCACTCACATACAGTACCCAGTGTTCATCACAAGTGTCCTCCTTAATACCTATCACCTGTCTTGTCCATCTCCCACCTATCTCCCTCCATCAACCATCAGTTTGTTCTCTAGAGTTAAGTCTCTTGTGGTTTCTTTTCTTCTCTTCCCCTCCCTCTTCCCATATGTACATATGTTTTGTTTCTTGAATTCCACATATAAGTAAAATCATATAGTATTTGTCTTTCTCTGATTGACTTATTTCACTTAGCATGATACATTCTAGCTCCATTCATGTCATTGCAAGTGACAAGATTTCATTTTCTGATGGCTGAGTAATATTCTATCTGTATATATGCCACATCTTTTTTATCCATTCATCAGTCGATGGACATTTGGGTTCTCTCCATAGTTTGGTTCTTGTTGATAATGATGCTATAAACATTGGTGTGCATGTACTCCTTCAAATCTTTATTTTTGTATACTTTGGGTAAATACCTAATAGTACAATTGCTGCATCATAAGGTAGTTCTACTTTTAGTTTTTTGAGGAAACTCCATAATATTTTCCAGAGTTGGCTGTCCCAGTATGCATTCCCACCCCAGTGCAACCTCTCACGACTTCCCCTCTCTCTGTATCCTCACCAATACCTGTTATTTCTTGTGAGTCATTCTCACTTTCCGTGAGGTGATATCTCATTGCGGTTTTCATTGTATATCCATGATCATGAGTGATGATGAGGATCTTTTCATGTGTCTGTTAGCTAGCTGGATGTCTTCTTTGGAAAAGCATCTATTCATGTCTTCTGCCCATTTCTTGACTGGATAATTTATTTTATGGGTGTGGAAATTGATAAGTTCTCTATCGATTTTAGATACTAACCCTTTATCTGATATGTCATTTGTAAATATCTTCTCCCAATACATCAGTTGCCTTTTGGTTTTGTTGATTGTTTCCTTCACTGTGCAGAAACTTTTTTCTTGATGACATCCCAGTAGTTCATGTTTGCATTTGCTTCCTTAGCCTTTGGTGATATGACTAGTAAGAAGTTCCTTTGAATGAGGTGAAAGAAATTGCTTCCTGTATTCTCTTCTAGGATTTTGATGGTTCCTGTCTCACATTTAGGTCTTTCATCCATTTTGAATTTATTTTTGTGTATGGTGTAAGAAAGTGGTCCAGGTTCATTCTTCTGCATGTCACTATTCAGTTTTCCCAAGACCATTTATTGAAGAGATTGTCTTTTTTTTTTCCATTGGGTATTCTTTCCTGTTTTGTTAAAGATTAGTTGATCATATAGTTGTGGGTCCATTTCTGGGTAATCCTTATTAAAATATCACTAGCATTCTTCACATAGCTAGAACAAACATAATAAAATTTTTATGGAACCACAAAAGACCCTGAATAGCCAAAACAATCCTGAAAAAGAAAAACAAAACTGGAAGCATCATGAGTCCAGATTTCAAGCTATGTTACAAAGCTGTAGTTATCAAGACAGTTTGGTACTTGCACAAAAATAGATACATAGGTCAGCGGAACAGGATGTGACTTTTGCTGGTTAATTCAAAAGTTAGTTAACCAAAGATTGTTATGTAGCTACCATAGTTTTATTAAAAATCCAAGTATGTCCCCTTTTTATGTTGATATTTATATTCATTACAAAGTACTTACCACAATAAGTTGTAGTTACCATCTATCACCATACAAAGTGATTATAATATCTTTGATGATACCCCCTATGCTATACTTTTTATCCCTGTGATGTATTTATTTTATAACTGGAAGTTTTTATCTCTTATAGCTTTTCACCTGTTTTGGCTATCACTCTACCACCATGCCCTCTTGCAACTATCAGTTCTCTGTTTATGAGTCTGTTTCTGGTGTTTTTTATTTGCCTTTTTTTTTTTTCTTATATTTTTCATGTAAGTGAAATTATGTGGTAATTGTCTTTCTCTGGCTTATTTCACTTAGCATAATACTATCTTACTGTCACAAATGGCAAAATTTCATTCTTTTTGTGGCCAAATAATATTCCATTGTATATATGCCATATCTGCTGCACAAGGGTTTCCTTTTATCCACACCTCACCAACACTTGTTATTTCTGGTCTTTTTGATACTAGCCACCCTGACTGATGTGAGATGGTATCTTATTGTGGTTTTGATTTGCATTTCCTTGATGATTAGCAATGTTGAGCATATTTTCATGTGTCTGTTGGCCACCTGTATGTCTTTTTTGGAAAAATGTCTGTGCTGGTCTTCTGCCCATTTTTTAAACAGATTGGATTTTTTTGGTACTGAATTATAAAGGAATTATTTATATATCTGGATAATAACCTTGTTAGATATATCATTTGCAAATATATTCGCCCACTGAGTAGGTTTCTTTTCATATATATAATATATAATAAAATTTATAATATATATAAGAATATATTATATATGTGTGTATTCATGTGTGTTTATATGTGTATGTATATATGTATGTGTGTATATATATGTGTATATATACATATAATGTCCATGTGTTTACAATCTGTTTTCTTTTAGGAGTTATAGTTTCAGAACTTACATTTAGGTCTTTAATCCATTTTCAGTTTATTTATTATGTGATATAAGAGAATGATCCAGTTTCATTCTTTTGCATGTAGCTGTCTAGTTTTCCTAGCACCATTTATTGAAGAGACTGCTTCCCCGCATTGTATATATTACCTCCTTTGCCATATATTAGTTGACTATGTAAATGTGGGTTTATTTCTGGACTCTCTATTCTGTGTTATTGATCTGTGTCTATTTTTGTTCCAATATCATACTTTTTTTTATTACTATAGCTTTGTAGTATGGTTTGAAATCTGGGATTGTGGTATCTCCAGCTTGTTCTTCTTTTTCAAGATTACTTTGGCAAGATGACAATGTCTTTTGCGGTTCCGTACAAATTTTAGAATGATTTGTTCTAGTTCTATAAAAAAATATTGTTTGTATTTTGACTAGAATTTCATTTAATCTGTGGATTACTTTGGGTAGCATGGACATCTTAATGATATTAATTCTTCTAATCCACGAACATGGTATATCTTTCCATTTGTGTCATCTTCAATTACTTTCATCAGTATCCTCTAGTTTTCAGAGTACTGATCTTCTACCTACTTTTCAAAGTTTATTCCTAAGTATTTTATTCTTTTTGGTCCAGTGAAACTGGGATTGATTTCTTAATTTCTCTTTCTGCTAGTTAGTCTTTAGTGTATAGAAATGCAAGAAGTTTGTGCACATTAATTTTGTATGTTGCAATATAATTCAACTATTCTAATAATTTTTTGGTGAAATCTTTAGGGTTTTCAATATATAATATAATGTCATTTGCAAATAGTGACAGTTTTAATTCTTTCTTATCAATTTACATGACTTTATTTTTCTTCTTTGATTGCTACAGCTAGAACTTCTAGTACTGTGTTTAATAAAAGTGATGAGAGTGAATGTCCTCTTGTTCTACATCTTAGAGGAAGAGTTATCAGCTTCCATTACTGGGTATAATGTTAGCTCTGTTTTTTTCCTATATGGCCTTTGTTATGTTGAGGTATGTCTCCTCTAAACCCACTTTGTTGAGTGATTTTATTGTGAGTGGATATTCAATTTTGTTAAATATTTTTTTTCTGCATCTGTTGAAAGGATCATATGATTTTTATCCTTAATTGTCTTAATGTGGTGTATCACACAGATTGATTTGCAGATAATGAGTCATCTTTGCATCTCTGGAATAAACTCCACTTAACCATGGTGAATGATTATTTTAATTTGCTGTCAAATTTGGTTTGCCAATATTTTGTTGCAGATTTTTGTATCTATTGTTCATAAAAAATATTGACATGTAATTTTGCTTTTCTGTAATGTCTTTGTCTGATTTGGCATCAGGGTAGTTCTGACCTTGTAAAATTAATTTGGAAGCATTCCTTACTCTTCAATTTTTAAAAACAATTTAAAAGGATAAGTATTAACTTTTCTTAAAAGTTTGGTTGAATTCACCTGTGAAACAATCTGATCTTGGACTTTTGTTTTTTTGGAAGGTTGTTTTTTTTTTTAATTACTGATTCAGTTTCATTACTAGTAATTGTTCTTTTCATATTTTCTATTTCTTACTGATTCAGTCTTAAAAGGTTGTATGTTCCTAAGAATGTATCAGTTTCTTCTAGGATGTGCATATTGCTAGCATATAATTTTTCATAGTTATATCATAATCTTTTGTATTTCTGTGGTGTTGGTTGTAAGTCCTCTTTCAGTTCTGATTTTATATATTTGGGTATTTTCTCTCTCTTTTTTTAAATGAGTATGGCTAATGGTTTCCAATTGTTAAAAATCTTTTTGAAGAACTAGCTCAATTTCATTGAACTTTTCTATTGCTTTTTAGTCTCTTTCATTTATTTTCACTATGATCTTTATTCTTTTCTTTTACTAATTTGGGGATTTTTTTTGTTCTTTTTCTAATTCCTTTAGGTGTAAAGTTAGATTATTTGTTCAAATTTTTCTTGTTTCTTAACTTAGTCCTATATTGCTATAAACTTAAATGTACTGAAACTTGTTTTGTGGTCTAATCTGTGATCTATCCTAGAGAATGTTCCATGTGAATTTGAAAAGAATGTGTATTTTTTTTTTTTTTTTGGATAGAGTATTCTGTGTACATCCATTAAGTCTGTCATTCAAAGCCACAGTTTCCTTATTGATTTTGCCTAAGTGATCTACCCATTGATGTATGTGGAATCATAAAGTCACCTATTATTATATTACTGTCAATTTTCCCCTTTGTGTCATTAATATTTGCTTTATATATTTAGGTGCTCCAATGTTGGGTGCATAGATTTTACAACTGTTATTCTCTTATTGAACTGATATCTTTTCTATTATGTAATGCCTTTCTTTTCCTCTGGTTACAGTCATCATTTTAAAGTCATTTTGTTGGCTATAAATAGTGCTTCCCTAGCTCTTTTTTTTTTTCTTTTTCTTTCACTTTCATTTTCTTAGAATATCTTTTTCCATCCCTTTACTTTCAGTGTGTATTTGTCATTAAGTCTGAAGTGTGTCACTTGTAGACTTATATAGATGTGGATTTTTAAAAATCTATTTAGTCACTTTGTTTTTATTTTAATGATTACTGATAGAGTAAGGGGTAAAGAGAGAGTGAGATCAGGCATAAATATGGTAGGGGCAGAGAGAAGGGAGGAGAGAGAATCTCAAAGCACAGCCCAATGTGGGCTCAATCCCATGAACTGTGAGATCATGACCTGAGCCAAAATCAAGAGTCTGATGCTCAACCCACTGAGCCACCCAGGTACCCCACCCTATGTCTCTTGATTACAGCATTTAGTCCATTTAAGGTATTATTGATAGGTATGTATTTATTGCCATTTTGTTAATTGTTTTTGGTTGTTTTTATAGTCCTCTGTTACTTTCAAGTATGTTTTTTTTAATTAACATGAATTTGCTTCCATTCAAAAAGTAGCCTATTATTGGTGATGTGGAGAAAAAGTGTAGTTTTCACATGTATTCAATAGATAACAGAGTAATGGGAAAGACATAGAAATTAATGGCTACTATGATTTATAATATGAAAGTAGAAGAAAACGACACAACTGAGATTGCTGGATCAGTTGAGGGAAGTTTTCACAGAGGAATTGACACTTGAGCTGTATTTAGGAGGATGAACAGAAAGAAAATATTTTTGAAATAAAGTTGAGACAGTTATGAAATGGCATACATGAGGAAAACTGTTTAGAAGCACAGACAGGAAGTGCAGGAGCAATAGAAAACCATATGCTTTTGGCTCCCACCTCCGTCTACAGCCTCTTTGTCAATGTTGGCTAAAGTGAAGAGGAAGGTGGGTCTTGTTTCAGCATGCCTTTTAACCCTGCTTGTGTCTGTCCTTCAAAGAAATTCTTGATTATCATAGATATCACCTCCTCTTATCTGCCTTCTAGGCCTTTTCTTCTTCATCAGAATATGGGGTCTATTATTAAAATGCTGTGTATCTCAGTGTATTCTGAGATCTTTCCTTTCACCATCTTAGTCTTACTGAAGTCTGTCTTTCCTTTGAGGGACATTGCTGTCCTCAATTTTATATAAGTGATGACTATTTTATCTTAATATATGTAGCAGTTCCTATCACCAAAATTAACTATGGGATATACTTATCTGGAACATTAAACATGTACTATCTATCATTCCTTCCTGAAACATTTTCTTTGCTTAACTTTCCCTCAGCTCATTGACTATATGCCTTAGTCTTCTAATCTAGTTCATTATCATCTATTCTATTCATCTTTTCATTTGGGTGTTTATCTGGCATCTTAAAACCAGTAAGGGGAAATTCAAGATCTGTATGTTATTGCCCAATTCTTTGTTCCTGTTTCAGTTATTGATAGCAAATCTAGTTGATCAGATGCTCATGTGTAGATTCATCAGTGACTCCTGTTTTACTTTCACACCTCAAATCCAATTTGTCAGCAAATACCATTTTTCAGTTTTATCTTCTGAATACATCCAGAATTTGACCATTTTACCTCTTGCACTGCTATTTTCCTGGTCTAGATGACCATCATCTTTTCTGGATTATATATTTATTTATTTATTATTTATTTTTATTTTAGAGAGAGAGAGCATGCATGAATGGGGGATAGAGACAGAGGTAGAGGTAGAGAGAGAGAGATAGAAACTTTTACGTGGACTCTACACTCAGTATGGAGCTCAACACAGAGCTCGATCCCACGACCTCAATCATGCTCCGAGCTAAAATCAAGAGTTGGATGCTCAATCAACTGAACTACCCAGGGCCCCCTCTGGAATATTTTAATATCTTGGTAATGTTTCTCATTTCCTCATACATTTTTACCCTTGCCTTTTTACCCTTTATCCTTGAGTCAAATCTCAAGGAAGCAACCGGAGTGCTGTATCTCAGTGAAAGAAAGAACCCATTGATCTTTTGCTAACCCAAGGCTTTAAATCTTCTGTATATACTGGCTATTACTCCTCTGACTTCATCATCTACTACTCTCCTCCATGTTCTCTGCTTAAATCACAGTGGTCTTTATGCTGTTTTTTAATCTTTCATAATCCAGGAATGTTCTTAGCCTAGACCTTTGGACTTGATACTCTAGTTACCTAGATTGTCTTTAGTCCAGACATATGAGAGCTCACATCCTTGCTTCCTTCAGGTCTTTGCCCAGATGTCTTCTCAGCGAAGCCTAGGACCATTAAAACATTAAAACAACACATTAGATATACATACCTTTTCCACCTTCTGTGTTTTCTCTCTGTTTTGCTTGTTACTGTAATCTATAACTTATCAATTTGATTTTGTTTTTGTTTTTGACTAGTATATAAGTTCTGTGGAGCTGTGATTGTTTCTGCTGTTTAATTACATCTGTAGTTTCAGAATCTAGAAAGATACACTACCATAAAAAGAGATTAAATGTATCAGTATTTCATAAAACAAACAGTAAAAGTCATAAAAATGACTGGGAAATATAATAAAAATAAGATTTAGAATTTACAGAAGTTAAAAAAACATTTATTGGAATTAGAATATAATGAGAAATGCAAAATTGCCATCATTCTTGAAGATCTTGCTTGTCTCCTTATCCAATCACTTTCCCTTATATCTTCACTAAGAATGACAGTTTTCTTGACATTTAACATTATTAAAGGTTGCTTTTGTCATTTTTTTAACTTCATAGAGATGGAATTATATTGTCTATGTTTTTATACTGCTCAGCTTCTTAGCTCAAGGTTTATTTTATGGGATATCACCTTTCTGTATGTAGCAATGGCTTATGTCTTTTTATTGTCATATTATTTCATTTGGTAAGTATACAGCTATTCTATTCTAATGTTGATGAATATTTGTATGGTTTCCAGCTACTTGGCTATCATTAATAATAATGTTACAGACATTCTTGTGCGTGTCTTTGGGGTCCATGTAGAAGTTACTATATGTGAAGGAAACTGAGTAAAGCTTTTAGTGACAAGTCATCTACATTTTTATAATCTGTGTGGTAGTTAAGTTGGTATCCTCTATATATTCTTATTCTGCTCAGTCTCAACCACAGCAGTTTCCAGCTTCTGGGAAGAGTTATGGATTCTTTCAACAACTAAGCCCTGGCTATCTGTAGCCACTGTAAAGAGCCTAGTTCTTTTTTATCCTTCAGATTCAAATTGATTCAGACCTAGCTCCCTTATTGGCATTACCATATAAAATGTCCAGATAGCTAAAAGGACACAAAAGATTATCAGAAAACAAGCTACATGTACCCCAAATTAAAATAACAAGCCAAACCCTGGCATGAGAGCAACCATTTTGTGCAAAATCATGTTCTCACACCCAGGAACATTGTTGTCAGAGATCACTGTACACGGGCACCTAGGTGGCTCAGTCTGTTAAGCATCCAACTTTGGCTCATGTCATGATCCTATCATTCAGAGTTCAAGCCCCACAACAGGCTCTGTGCTGATAGCTCAGAGCCTAGAGCCTGTTTCAGATTCTGTGTTTCCCTCTCTCTACCGTTCCCTCACTCATACTCTCTCTTTTTCTCTCAAGAATAAAGAAACATTAATTTTTTTCTTTAAATCACTGCACAAATATTGTTACAACTGAGAATAGGGATATCAGATAAAAATATTCCTGGTATATTCCTGTCAATATTCAGATAATCTATGGCAGCTGTTCTGAGTTTATAACATGTGAAATAAAACTAACTTGAAAAGAACTAACCATCAAGAGGTTGAAAAATTGGAATGATATATATATTTTTTTATGTTTTATTTATTTCTAGGAGAGAGAGAGAGACAGCCTGAACAGGGGAGGGTCAGAGAGAGAGGGAGTCACAGACTGAAACAGGCTCCAGGCTCTGAGCTGGCAGCCAGCACAAAGCCCGAAGCGGGGCTCAAACCCACGAACCGCGAGATCATGACTTAAGCGAAAGTCGGACGCTTAACCGACTAAGCCACCCAGGCGCCCCTGGAATGATATATTTTTTATATATAAGAAAAGTTTACCAGTTCAAACTATTATCTCTCTCAGAATATCAGTACAATTGACCATTAAACAATGAAGTAATTAGGGGTGCCAACCCCACATAGTCAAAAATTTATGTATAACTTTTGGTTTCCCCAAAACTTAATTATTAGTAGCCTATTATTGATGGAAGTTCTTACCAATAACATAAAGTCAAATAACCTATATTTTATATAAATATTATGTGCCATATTCTTATAATAAAGTAAGCTAGAGAAAAGAAAACATTAATAAGAAAGTCATGGGGAAGATGAAATACATTTACAATGCCAAACTGTATTTATTGAAAAGCAAATGTTATAAGTAGATCAGGCAGTTTAAACCTTTGTTGTTCAAGGGTGAACTGTAATTAGTTTATATTTTTTAATGGTTTCCCATGTGTTTGACAATATTAAGTATTAAACAATTAAATAAACTATGCTTTCTCCTATATATTATGCCTATACATAATGCCTATACATTATGTATACCTATACATTATATATAAGAAAGTATTCTTATATGTAAATGTAAAAAGAAAGTATTCTTTTTTTACACTTTTATTATTTTTTATTTTTTTATTTTTACATTCTGTCCTTTTCTTTTTTTTTTTTTTTTACAAATAGTTTATTGTCAAATTAGTTTCCACATGATACTCAGTGCTCATCCCCACAAGTGTCCTCCTCCATGCCC